>NC_142877.1:37327954-37479469 GCF_051225735.1 Oryctolagus cuniculus
GTTTCTGCCATCCCATTACATTTATTTAAGGCACCCCAAAGTAATTTAACATGGACTGTGTTGTGGAGTATAGGATCCTACTAGTTTGATAATTGACTATGGGTCTGGTGGTGGTGTTTGCTGTAACAAAATCAGACACCATTTCAATAAGTATTTTTTCCATTTTTGAGAAGCATCATATGTGACACCCTTCAGAAGTGATCTGTGAGCCGGCGCCGTGGCTCAATAGGCTAATCCTCCACCTTGCGGCGCCGGCACACCGGGTTCTAGTCCCGGTCTGGGCGCCGGATTCTGTCCCGGTTGCCCCTCTTCCAGGCCAGCTCTCTGCTATGGCCAGGGAGTGCAGTGGAGGATGGCCCAGGTGCTTGGGCCCTGCACCCCATGGGAGACCAGGAAAAGCACCTGGATCCTGGCTCCTGCCATCGGATCAGCGCGGTGCGCCGGCTGCAGCGGCGGCCATTGGAGGGTGAACCAACGGCAAAGGAAGATCTTTCTCTCTGTCTCTCTCTCTCACTGTCCACTCTGCCTGTCAAAAAAAAAAAAAAAAAAAAAAAAGAAGTGATCTGTGACCTACTCATTTCTGATTTGTGCCTCTAGCTGGGGTTCCATACCCCACCCCCACCACAGATGGCCTTGGCACTCTCATTACCCATGAGAAAAGATATTACTGCAACCAAGGCTTCACACTCCAATCCCTTCTGGTTATTCACAACATGAAGGTTTGTACAACTTTGATTATTTGGCACTGGTATGCAAACCTAGAAGCAACAACAAAAGCAATACTTGTGATAAAATAGTGGAGGAAAGACATTTTCATCTTTCTCTATTTCATATAGAAAATATTGATGGATGAAGAGTTCCAAGAGGGTATGTTTTTAAATTATTTTAAAATAGTGTTTACAAACTTAATGTATTCATTTTACATTGGCTTTTCTCTTAATAACATTTGAAGGGTATCTGAGTACACATTCCCACATATTGCTGTCCAAGACACCAGGGACAGTCGTTTGTTATCCAACATGTATTTGAGTGTCAACTCTGCTCTGGGTGCTGAGAAATTCAGTAGTGAGCAGTACCTCTGAGGGTTAATATTGGTGTGGTCAGAAATAAATGGAAAACACTTATATCCATTGAGTCACACCACACATGGCTACAATAGCCAGATCTGTGCCAATCTGAAGCCAAGAACCAGAAACTACAACCTGGTCTCCCACATGGGCAGCAGGGGCCAAGTACTTGGGCCATCCTCTGCAGCCTTTCCAGACACATTAGCAAGGAGCTAAATTCGAAGCAGAGCAGCCAGGAATAGAGTATGGGATGCAGCATTGCAAGGAGCAGTTTAACCAGTTGGACCACAGCATCGGCCCCATAATGTTTGCTTTTAACCATAAGTGGCTTTCTAGTCTGAAAGTTAAGAAAAAATCATTTTCAATGTGTTTATAAATGGAATGTCCCAATTCTGGAATCACTGCTCTTTTATCTATCTCCTACTTTGATTTCTTTGCTCTCCTGATATTATTTTCCCCTCCCACAGACAACAGCTAGCAAGGATATTACCAAAAATTTCCTATTTATATATTTTTCTTCTCTGGAAAATGTTCTCTAGGCATATCCTCAATTGGAAGCTCATTCTGTACACACTGTACTTTGTACTTTCCATTATCATCAGTTCTTACTAAAAGCGATCAAAAGAAAAGTTGTTAATCAGAGAAACATTGAAAGTCACATTTTCATTGATCTTGTTAACACTCTAGTCACCATGGTAGGCTGAATGGTGATCACCCCCAAAGGTAAATTCACATCCAAAACCCAGGAACCTGTGGCTGAAGTTACTTGGAAAAAAAGGAAATATTTATGTAACTATAATTAAAGATCTTAGGGTGAAGTCACTTTAGATTATCCACGTGTACCCTGAATCCAGCGGCAAGTGGTCATGTAAGAAGCACACAGAAGGGGAAGAGGTAGAGGCTGGAGTGATGCAGCCACCAGCAGCTGGAAGAAACAGGGATCAGACTCCCTGCTGGAATGTTCACTAATACCTTGATTTTGGATTTCTGGATTGCAGAGCAATGGGAGAATAAATTTCTGTTGTCCTAAACCACTGAGCTTGTACTACTTTGTCATAATTGCCCTGGGAAATGAATACAGACCTTGCCAGGTGCAGATTCCGTAAAGAAGGGCCCAAGCAGTACCTACCCTGGTGCGTGTGTGTCTTCTATACAGAAAGGGTGATTCGGTTACATCTGAGAATGAAGCTGACTGAATTATAGAAGTATCTATAATGGAAATATCCCTGTTTCTAATATCCATGTGATTTATCAAGTCAGATCAAACACAGCTGTCTTTTTTTCTTTTTAGAAAATCTGACATTTTTTGGGAGTTCAGTCACGTGACAATCATAATCAAACAGTAGACCTGGAAACCAAATGAGGTCAATGTACATCTGGTTTTCCTGCAGATATTTCCCTCTTCCTCACAGACTTGTCCTAATAGCTATAAAATTATTTGTCGTCTCGGTGCTTAGGCCAACTCAGACCATTTCATCAGGGCAAAGATACTGGGTGGATTAGCAGTTCCCTTCCTGCTGAAACTAAAGCAGCCTTGGAACTCTTTTGCATCTGAGGCATCATAAATTTCCTGCATTGCCAGAGAACAGCACAGGCCAACTGCAGAGAGTAGTTGTTTATTTCCCAAAATACTGATGAAAGGCTGTTGTCTCATGGTAATTCAGCTTCAAATTTGCCAGAGAAAAGATTCCTCCTCACCCTTCTGTAATAAAACAGCACTGCTTGGAAGACGCAAAGACACTAAAACATTCCTAAAGGTGCAGATGCTCTAGCGTGAAAACAAACCAGGCCAAGCCAGCAACACTGAATTGCAAGATGCTGTTTGGTCTTGCCCTCCCCTCTCTGACTGCCTTGTCCTAGATGAGAAACTTAATTAATGGTGGCATCCTGCTGACTGCTGAAGAAAATCACACTATAGGTATAGGGTTCCTCCTTCTTCCATCATTCCTTCTTGAAGAAGATCCGATTTCACTCTGGGCTCTTTATGACTCCCCGGCTTTTCTAGGCTTGATAAGAGCAATGGCTGTGAGAGCAGATGTGTGATGTTACCTTTGGAGGCATAGAATCTAGATATGTCCTGTTTGCCAGGCTCCAAGGGAGGGCAATAGCGAATTAGGATGTTTCTAGTTAATAGAAGCTTTCACTGCAGCTTAATGCAATTGATTTCAAATACAGATTATAATCCAAACCTTTAGAATCTGATGTTGAAAATAGTACAGATGAGGGTGGGCCTTTGACCTAGCAGGGAAGTCGCCAATTGAGATACTCACGTGTTCTACTGGACTGAGTTCACATCCTGGCTCTGCTACCTATTCTAGCTCCCTACCGGTGCACACCTTTGGATGCTGCAAGTGACAGTTCAAGTAGTTGGGTCTCTGCCACCATTGTGAATTGCTAAGTCTTTATTTTACCCCCTGGCCTGAAGTTGTTACATTTGGAGAAAGAAGCAGTAGACTGGATGAGAGCTCTTTACTTCTAAAATGAATAATTCTAAAAATCCAAGGACTAACACTTTTCTCACATCCTGATGTCCTGGTCTTAATGGAGAGAAAGCCTCCTTAAAGCTACTGCAACTAGACTCTGGCCACCAGCAGATCTGAGAGATTTGGAAATTGAATATAAGTGTTACATTCTCTTAGCAGAGCCAATGTAGAAAACATAACAATGTTGAAGAAGAAGTCATGCACTCTTTTTTTAAAATTCATCCTGACTGAATAGTCTACCTGTGCGCTATGAAAGATACAGAAAATAGAATAAAATTTCCGTCTCCCACTGGAGAACAACAGGTATGCTGCCTTAAAGTTAGAAATAAAAAGCAATCACAACATAGTACTGTCGCTCCCCGTCTTCGTGGAGGAACGACACAGGACCCTGCGCTGTTCTTTTGTCTGCTCGGCCCTCCCCGGGTTTGCTGCTGGTTCTTCCTGGGTTGGCTACCGACCCTTCCACCTCCGTGGAAGGGCGGGCCCCCTGCCACTTTCCCCACTTCCGCGGGGGTGCGGCACACCGCCGGCCGGCTCTCTCGGGGGCTGCTCAGGTGTTCCCCTTAGATGTTCCTGGTGCATGCCGTCTCTCTCCTCCTTTATAGTCCTCCTCCGCCAATCCCAACTCGGCTGCCCACACGCCGAGTACGCTGCTCTCCTCCAATCAGGAGCAGGATCAGCTCCTGGAGGTCATCACTCAAGTTGGCAAGAGGCAGCTGCGTGGAAGCTGTTTTCTTCTCTCCCAGCGCCATATTGTGGGAGAGCAGATGCATAGAATAAGTCTTAATTCCAGTAACTTAGTCTAGTCCGGGTTGCTCCCCACAAGTACCTAGTTCGTTATCTAAGACTAAAGATAGAAGTTGTTTGTGGGTGAGAAAGATGTGACAGGATGACTTGGTGAAGTGGGGTGAACTTGGGCATTGTTTCAGACAATCTGAGTTCAAGCCTCCCTCCCCCTTTTTTTTTTGCCTCTTACTAGCTATGGAATTGCGGCTAGTAGGTTAACAATTATGAACCTCTATATAGTCAAGATGTCTGTCATAGTTTTTTATTTAAATTTTATTAATGAAAAAATTAACATATATATAGACTAGTGAAAAAACTAACAGATATAAATATATATATATATGGCACCTTGTGATGTTTTCTTATATGCATACATTGAGTAACATCTAACCAGGGTTTATCCTTTCAAACCTTTAACATTTTATATTGAAAATATCCAAATATACTATCTTCTAGATGTTTTTTAAATACAGTAACTTAACATTATCTTCACCCTGCTGTACCATAAAATCCCTGAATTTCTTATTCCTAACTGGCTGTAAATCAGTACCTGTCAATCAATCCTTGCCAACCTTCTGTCCTATCTCCCTCCCCAGTCCCTAGTAACCGTGATATATTTTAGCCTCTGTGATCATCCATATTTTTAGACTTCACATGTGAGTTAGATTATGTTGTTTGTCTTTCTATGGTTGGCTTATTTCCCTTAATACAATGACCTCCAGTTGCATCCATGCTGTTGGACATGACGTGATATCTTTTTTATTATTGAGATATATTCTGTTATCTACATATACTCTATTTCCTTTATCTACTCTTCAGTAGATGAACATCCATTTTCTGGATATTAAGCCTTTGTCAGATACATTGCTTACAGGTGTCTCACCCCATTTTGTAAGTTGTCTCTTTGCTAACTGTTTTCTTTGATATACAAATGTTCTTTATTTTTTTTTTTAAGATTTTATTTATTTGAGATGTAGAGTTGCAGAGAAAGGGAGAGACAGAAAGGTCTTCCATCTACTAGTTCACTCCTAGATAGCCGTGACGGCCGGAGCTGAGCCGATCCGGAGCCAGGAGCTACTTCTGGCTTTCCCATGCTGGTGCAGGGGCCCAAGGACTTGGGCTATTTTCTACTGCTTTCCCAGGTCATAGCAGAGAGTTGGATGGGAAGAGGAGCAGCTGGGACTAGAACCAGTGCCCAAATGGAATTCTGGCACCATAGGCGGAGGCTTACCACACTATGCCACAGCACCAGCCCCACACATATTCTTTAGTTTGAACTTCTATTTCTCTATTTTTGCTTTTATTTCTGATCTAGAAAAGATCTAATCTAGAGAATTCTTGTTCATTCCAGTGTCCTGGTGTTGTTTTTTTTTTGTTTTGTTTTTTTTTTTTTTTTTGCCAATGTTTTCTAGTAGTCTTAGCTCTCACATTTGAGGTCTTTAATCCATTTAGAGATATTTATAAATGGTTATAGACAAGGGCCTAGTTTCATATTCTCTGTGTGCGCGCATGCACGCACACATACTGGAATAGTCAGGGAGCTTTTACACATTTTATTGTGGTTTACATTTTTTTTTCAAATTCCAAACAGAAGCTAAATACAATTGAAAATTGGTAAGCATTGATTTTATCTAAAGGAGTATGATCATTCAGATTTACTCCAATAAAACTATGCAATCCTTAAGTAAAGCGTTTCTTTATTTAAAAGGAAAACTATGTAGTTGTCTTTTCTTGTATTCATTGCACATAATTACTTCTTTTTTTTGGAACTTTGACACTCAATGGTTATTTCTTATAATTTAAGATCCCAACTTTTATAACTTTTTTCTATTCCAAAGTCCCTTCTGCTTGTGTACATCCATTTTTCCCAGAAACAATTACTAAAAAGACTTTTTATTCCCAACGTTTGCTTTTAGCACCTTTGTCAAAATCGCTTGTCTATAGATGTGTGAGTTTACTTCTAGGGTCTCCACTCTTCATTGGCATATGGATCTGCTTTTATGTGAACACCATGCTATTTTAATTACTGAAGCTTCATAATATAATTTAAGATAAGGTAGCACAAAGCCTCCTGCTCCCCTTCCCCCCCCCTCCCCCCCCGCCCCGAGATCACTTTGGCTACTCAGAATTTTCTGTGATTCCATACTACATTTTAATATTTTACTTCTAGTTCTGTGAAAAATAGCATTGGGACTTTGCTAGAGATCACACTGAATCTGTAGTTTCTTTCACCATTGATTTATTGTTTGCATTGTAGAGTTCTTTCATCTCTTTGGTTAAATTTATTTTCAAGTTTTTTTTTTTTTTGTAGCTACTAGAAATGGGATTGCTTTGTCAGATAACTCACTACTGGTCTATAACAATGCTACTGATTTTTGTATACTGACTTTGTATGCTGCAGCTTTGCTGAATTGTTTATTCTACAAGCTTTTTGGTGGTATCTGGGTTTGTCTGTAAATAAGATCATGCTATCTGTAAACAGTGACAGTTTGACTCCCCCCCTTTCCAATTTGGATTCCTTTATTTTTTTCTTTCCTAAATGATCTAACTATAACCTTTTAATACTATGTTGAATAAAAGTGGTGAGAGTAGGCATCCTTGTTCCAAAGTTAGAGGGAAAGCCTTTATCTTTTCCCCATTGAACATGATGCTATCTCTTGCTATTTTCCTACTGTACCTAATTTGGTCAGTTTTTATAATGAATGGATGTTGTATTTTATCAAATGCCTTTTCTGCATCTATTGAGATGACCCCATGATTTTGTCCTTCATTCTGTTGATATGGTTTAACACATTTGTTGACTTGTGTATGTCCTAGATTCTCAAGGTATTTGGAAAAAATAGATGAAAAATTGGTAACATCTCATGAAATAGGTGCTCAAATGCCTTTGTATCTTCTTTCTTAATCTTTACCTCTATGGACTACAATTTTCTAAGAGGGAGGACTGAAGTGTTTGATCATATTCTTGATGTATTATTTGAAACTGACTTGTTTTAGAGTCCCTAGGAGAACATTTTTGACAATAGCAGATGTGGTGAGTGGGAAACTTCTCTTTAATGAGACAGTGGTAATTAGGGGGCTCTGATCATCCAACAAGATTACCAAGTGTCTGAATGAACATATCTGGTGATATTCATCACTGAACTCTAAATTCAGGCCAATAAAAATAGTTTTGCATGGAAAATCCCCTCTTCAAATCCAGATTTTAAAATTCTATTCATAATTATAGCCTGCGGACTTTGAATTGGATTTGAGTGGCTTAGAATAAACCTAATGTTAAAATTAGAAATTAAAGCTGAAAGGGACCAAAAAAAAAAAAAAAGCCAGCAAATATAGCTGCCTTCTTGGTTGATCTGTTTGTTAATTGTGGTAGTGCATTAAATTAGCTCTAAGCTTCCTGGCACCCAAGGGAACAATGTAAACACATCAGATTATGTAATTTTCACTGACTAATAAAAACAACACAGGAAATCTTTCTGGAGATTTAGTTCTAAGATTTAAAAAATATTTCCATAAAAGGATAAGAATAAATGTACAATTTGCATTCAAAATTGTATTTCTTCTTTGTCTCATAGATTTAGCTTCCAGCTCTGTTATTAGTTGTTGGAGGTGAAATGGAAAAATATAAACCTGATGAATATGACCTTTAGGATATATTATTCAGGCAGAGACGTGGAACATACAGATTATATTTATCTCAATTAAGAAATATCAAACAGCATTAACATCTGTATGATAGATTGGAGATAAAACGAAACAAGGGGAATCTGTCTAGAGTGCTATTTAGTAAGAGCTTTATAAAAGCATCAGATATAAGCAATAATGGAAGTCCAGAGATTGATATGAGGCCAAGGACATTGACTTAGACTCTACACCTAAGTTTGACAGAATGGATAGGAGACCGCTGGTGGATATACGGTAAAAAAAAAAAAAACACGTCATAGAGGCCAGTGTTAGATAGATCTTCCCCAATCCAGGCAGGGATTTTCTTTGTCATTGTTTTCTTGGAGAGGAAAAGAGAAAGCCTTGGAAAAGACTGGTTGATGCTTTAGTTCATATGCTAAGATTGCATTCTATTATGTAAATATTTTTTCATTTTAATAAGTAGATATACTATCTTAGCAAAGTCATGAGATGGTCAATTTTACAGATATATATTATGTATAACTATATAATGTTTAGTATTAAAACTTATGTATTGCTTATTTCTGGAAATTTGTATTTAATGTTTTCAGACTACAGTTGACTATGGGTAACTGAAACCCTGAAAAGCCAAACTATGGGAAGGGAAGGAGTATTGTACTTGAGGGTACTGGAGGTCAGGGACTGTGGTCAAGGGTATGGTGAGAAACTAGAGTGAAGGTGTTCTGTAGCCTGGGTAAATGGAAAAGGATGTATCTATTAGGAGTACCAAGCACATGATAATCCTGTCTGTGAACAGGATTCAGTCTTGTCTGAGGCTAAAATCTGCCATTACATCCATTACATGGGGATTTAGTAGTTTAGGTTGTGAAGATTGGAAAAATGCAGGTCGATAGGTTAACCATTGTACACATCTCCAGGGAGCCTCACAAACCACTCGCAACTGGGGGGGGGGGGCATAGAAATTCGTGTTAACAGGTGATAAGGAGAAATAAATTGTTTATATACCATCTGTCAGCTAAGACCCATACTTACCCATACTCAGAAAGGAAAGGGCTTTGAGGCAGTGAGGAGAAAGATCAGAGAGCAGAACCAGGATAGAGGAGATTTTAAAAAAAATTTTTTCTTAGTAAAAGCAAGCAATACTTTTTTATTAAACAATTTTAGAAGTTTTTGTCCTTCTAACTGCAGTAACTATAAATACACATTTTAAAATCTAATTCTAGGAGGAGAGAGTGAATATAGCACATCTTGCCTTTAAATCTAAAATCCACTTGAAATTTTGTTAATAAAATCAGTAAAAGTTCTTCACTAGACTTATCAGGTCTTCTTGATAAGTCTGCTTTGAACTCAAGCTTTAAATGCAGAAAAATTTTAGAAATTCAAAACTGGAAAATTTAACATAATGACCCTCAATCCAATTGTTGCCCAGCTTCAACAATTAATAACTCATTGCTATTCCCCTATCATAACTAACCCATACCCCTGCATATTCTCTCCCATTTCAGGTAGCTTTTAAATAAATGTGCTATTGTGTACTTTTCTTTTAAATATTTCAGATAATGATGTTTTAAAACATATTTGTAATACCATTATTGCATCTAAAGTTATAATAATATTTTCTTAGCCAACATCAGAGTTTTTTTTTTCTTGATTGCTTAATCTATTTAAAATATTTCTTCAAACTGATACCCAAAGTTGGCCCTCCCATCCCATTGTGGTGTTACAAGTCTTTGAAATTCCTATGTTGAAGAAGCTGTGTTTGACCTATAAGAGCACTTCTGAATAACATATTGACAACTGTATACACATGGTGTCTTTAACATGTTCCTCTGTCTTTTGGCAGTAACTTCAGCATTTTAGTTTCATCTGGAGCTTTAAACATATTAGCATTTCATATTTTGGACAAAAATACTTAAGAGGTAATATTTCTTCATGCAGAGTCCAAAATAGGATTTTTTGTTTACCTAAACAATATTTGATCCTTTGATTTATACTAGATCATAAAATTATATTCAAATTTTATAATATAGCCTTCATTTACTGGAATAATTCTTTCTTTTTAAAGATTTACTTGAAAGGCAGAGATAACAAAAAGAGGGAGAGACAAAGATCTTCCATCTGCTGGATCACTCTCTAAATGGCCAAAATGGACAGAAGAACTGAGCCAGGCTAAAACCAGGAGCTTCATCCAGGTTTCCCACATACGTGGTAGGAGCCCAAGCCCTTGAGCCATCTTCCACTATTTTCCCAGGCATGGTATCAGGGAGCTGGATAGGAAGTGGAACAGCTGGAATTCAAACTGGCATACATATGGGATGCTGGCATCACAGGTGGCTGCTTAAGCCACTATGCCATGATTCTGGCCCCTAGAATAATTCTTAATGAACAAACTTTCTTAGCAACTATATCTTACTGTATAATGCACTTTCTATATAAAAGGTAGAAGAAAAGCTTCATTCTTTTACCAATTTTCTAAATGTAATTTATAGACAGTTTTCTGTCATCTTCCAAAAACAAACAGCAATTTTTTTTCATCCACTGTAGTTTCTGTTGATTCTCAAATTGTCCTATTTCTGGCCAGTAGGGATCCTTTCACATTAGTTCCTGTGTCCATTTGACATGATACCAATAATCTTTGATATTTCTTTTTTTTCCTTTATAACTTTTCCTGTTGATATAGACACATGAAACTGGAAACATAGTGCAAAGAGGTCCTATATACCTTTCACCCTGCAGTGGTAACATGTTGCATAATTATAGTACATTATCTAAACCTAGAAATTGATATTGGCACTATAAAAGATAGTCCTTAAATTTTAATGCTGTAGGTATGTACAGCTCAATGAAATTTTACTAAAAGTAAACATTTGTGTAACCACACATTAATTTTATAGCTTCTTTTATTTTTGGTATAAGAAGATATTCTACATTTATCCTTTTAAAAATCAGATTATTTATTTGGTAGAGTTACGGAGAGAAAGAGAGATCTTCCATCAGCTGGTTTACTCCCCAGATGGCCTCAACAGCTGAGGCTGGGCCAGGCTGAAGCCAGGAGCCAGAAGCTTCATCCCAGTATCCCAGGTGGGCCACCTTAAACTGCTTTTCCCAGGCTCTTGCCAGGGAGCTGAGTCAGAAGTGAAGCAACTGGGACACAAATGGTGCATATGTGGGGATGCTGGTGCCCTGCCAGAATTCTGATCCCTCAACCTTTATCTTGGATATTTCCTGAGTTAGACCTCAGATAAGTCGTTTCTCTAAGTACTTGTGATTACTTTTAGTGGAGTGTGATTTGCGGAAAACTATAGAATGGCTTTTTCACTGCCTTTGGTTTGGTCATGGTTTCTACTATCTTTAAGTGGACAGCGTTGTAAAACACTTACTTTTTTCAAGGAAAAATGACAAAATGATTTGATACTTCTAGATTCAGGACTACGTTAATTTCACTTAAACTCAACAATTTTATATGAGGATAGCTGATGAAGTTTGTTTAAAATGGAACAAAAGATAACATTATCTTGGTAGAAACTAAATTTCAAAGAAAATTTTGAAATTTACTCAGTTATTTCATAATACACTTTTCCATCAGGTTTTTAAAGACTCCTTGACACATGGACTTCAGTTTTTTTTTTTTTTCACCAAAATAAACTTACATTTCATTTTTACTTTCCATGAACTTTTAGGTATATATACCCTGTTATTTCTATCTTTATCCCATGCCTAAAAAATTCTAAATTCTCAGTCTTATCAGGATAATTACCCATTCACTTCATTTTACAATATTCACTCAATGCCAACACTTTCGCCAGAAAGCTGGTTCTTTGAAGTAGTTTAATCTATAAAATTCCAATTATTTTATGTAGAACATATCCCAATAAAGATAAATAATTTTTAAGTTAATTGAACAATGCCCCTCTGCACTGTTAAACAAGAAATCTAGTGCACAAGTAGGTCTTTTGCTTTATTTTATTTTGAAGTTCTTGGAATTGCTTTAAAAATTTAATTACATTTAATAAATAAGTAAAATACATGATTCCAAAGTCAATAAGATAAGTTATGTTCAGGGTAATATGATTTCCACCCTTTCCCTTATCTCTGACTATTTTTAGTAAATGAGTATGCAGGGGTACTTCAAAAAGTTTGTGCAAAATGCATATTATAAAATGTGCATGGATTAAGCTTATTTTGATGGAAAATATATTTTAATTCCATTTTCCATAAGTGGAATTTTGAAGTTTGCTCATATATACTCACACACCTGTATGTGTACAAACATATATTTTTCTCCTTATATGTACAAAGAGATGTGTATATGTATATACATATTCTATTCTAATACCTTTCAAATTTCAGTTGAGTTCATAACATTGGCCCTCCTTTTTATTTCTTAAACTATTGCCCATTAGTTCCTATATTGCACAGATTTGGAATTAACTACTATACTTGTGGTAACCCTTTTTTTCTAAAGACCTGTGTTAAGAGCTTAACAACATATCATCTACCATATTAATTTTTTAGGTGTAAGAATCTAGGTGTTGCATATTTTGATCACTGTTTTGAATGTGTTATTTTCCTTGAGATATTTGACAGTTTTTTTTGCCACCAAGCCTGATGTATACCTGAACCTCAGCCAAGGAAATCATAAAAAGAGATAAACATCCAGTATAACATTAGGGAAAATGGCAAAAATATAGATGTATCATAGGACTAAATAACTTCAGTAAATGATAATATGAAAATTTAACACAGATTGTCATTTTATCTGGATTCTTAAGAGCAGCCTAGATGGGGGTGGAATGACAAACAGGAGAACTGCAGACAGCTCTGTGCGACTACACAGGCTGCTGAGCAAAAATAAACAGTCATTCACCAAAATAAAGGTCCATGTATTACAAAATTTCATTGTGAAACATGAATGCTTCATGATTTTTTTACCCAGAAGGGATGATTTCTGAATATTGTAAGCTTAGGTTGTTGAATTCTCTCTCTCTCCCCAGAAGAAATTTTCAAAATTATATTGAAATAAATGGCATTCTCACAAAGTAGACTCCAATAGAAAAATTTCAAAAGGGTCTCCATGCATAAACACAACTACAACAATTAATGTATTGAAAAAGAAAGATAAAACAAAAATCAGTTGTAACAGCATGCATCAAAGGAAGAATTAATTTGGCTAAGAGGAAAATATATGAGATATTTATTTATATATTTGAAAAAGCATGATTACTACCAAAAAATAGTAGTAGCCTCCAGGCTGTATGACTTTAAAGTGTGCTTTTAGCAATTATGTGATGCTACCAAATAAAACTGAAAAGTAAAGAAGAAACAAACACAGAACTTAGTGCTTTCAGAAATGAAAAATATAGTCAAAGATGGTTTCTTTGGATGAACTTTCATATATAAAACATTAACAGAGGATTCCAAAGTGGCAGAATAGGGAATGCTATTCTGCACTAGGCTATGGATAAACAGTAAAAAAAAAAAAAAAAGTGTAGGAAGTATACTCTCTGTAGAATTGGAGAGAGAACTGCACTGGAGTTTCTATAAGAATGTGAAGAATGCCATGGACCTGTTTGGAGTGTGTGGACATGCAGTACAAACATGAACATGGCTGTAGCAGCTGAGAGTTGGAGCGGGTGGCAATTTGGAGATTGAGGTGAGATGGGACTGCAGCAACCTGTGGTGATACAGCTGAAGGGAGAGCATGTTGTGAGACCAGTCTGGAGCCCTGGGAGCTAGTGTTTGCTATCAGTTGCCCATGGACCTGGTGGAAATAGAGGGGGCACATTTATCTCGCCCAAACTTCCTCACATCAGTGCCCACTGCCTGGCTGAGAAAGGGTGGGCAGTAGTTTGACTTTGGCTGGCAGCTGCCTTTGTGTGCACACACAGCAACTCAAACAGGCTGCATTATTGGTAGTACTAGTGGCAGAGGCAGGCAAGGATTACACTTGGCCTGCGGCTGTTGTATACACGTGTGATCCAGATTCTAGCAGAAGGAACAATCCACAGTCCCCACTGACTTTGAGTCTGGCTAGGAGATGGCTGGACAATCACATAGGATGGTGAGGCGTCCACAGCTTCCCAAGGATCAAGACACCTATACAGAGCTGTTTCGGGGAACATCCATCTCTTTGTTGACTGGTCTGGCTGACAGAGCACAGAGAAATCTCTGGATCCAATGACTGTGGGAGCCTTCTATACTGAGACTGTGGGTACTCAGTGGTTTCACAAGAAAGTGCAAGGTGTAGCTAGGAACTGAGATCTAACATGCCCAACCTTAGGTGTTACCCTAGATACTCGCTCCACCATGGAGCACTGACCAAAGCTCTCTGGCCACACCTACCACACAGCTCTTGGTATTCACTGAAAGTATAGACATTCCACTAAGCCACAGAGGCATAGCTCAAAGATAAAAACATCAAATGAAAAAAACAAAAAACCCACAAATACCTAAAAACAAATGCAGAAATTCAAGAAAGAAGAATAAAGAGAAAATGAAGCCCCCAAAGGAACACAACAACCTTTCAAAGTTAGAATGCAAAGATGAAGAGATTATGGATTTGCTTCTGATTGCTTTTGAGTAATCCTATAATTTTTTTTAATTCTGTTTCCAGCATTTCCTCAAACTAGAGAAAATTACACATGATATGAATGAAAAATTTTCCTATGAAATTTATATTTTAAAAAGAACTCAAAATGAAATCTTAGAAATGAAGGATTCAATAGATAAATTAAAACTTTACTGGAAAGCCTTAACAGCAAACTTGGTGAGGCAGAAGAAAGAATATCTGAATTAGACAAATCTCTGGAAACCTTGCAGTCAGAACAAAAACAAAAAACAAGAAAATAGGGAAGTTAAAACAATATTGGATATTTATGAGGTACTATCAAATGACCAAACATACATGTCTTGGGATGCCCACTCTCACCATTGCTATTTAATATAGTGCTTGAATTTTCAGCCAGAGCCATTAAGCAAGAAAAAGAAATCAAAGGGATAAAAATTGGAGGAAATGAAAGAATCTCTATTTGTAGATGACATGATCCTAAAGACCTCACTGAGAGACTGTTGGAACTCATAAAAAAGCTTGGTAAAGTTGCAGGGTAAAAAATCAACACAGAAAAATCAACAGTGTTTGTATACACAGAAAATGTCATGGCAGAGAAAGAACTTTTTTTTTGACAGGTAGAGTTAGAGACAGAGAGAAAGGTTTTCCCTCCTTTAGTTCACTGCCCAAATTGAGCTGGACTGGAAGAGGAGCAGCTGGGACTAGAACCCGGTGCCCATATGAGATGCAGGTGCCACAGGCGGACGATTAACCAAATGAGCTATGGTGCTGTCCCCAGGGAAAGAACTTTTAAGATCAGTTCCATTCACAATAGCTCCAAAAAGAATCAAATACTTTGGAATAATTTAACCAAAGATGTCAAAGATCATGATGATGTAAATTGCAAAACACTAAAGAGAGAGATGGAAGAAACATTAAAAAAATGGAAAAAATCTTCCATGTTCATGGATTGGAAGAATTAATGACATCAAAATGTCCATACTACCAAAAGCAATTTACAGATTCAGTGCGAACCCAATCAAAATTCCAATATCATTATTTGCAGATCTAGAAAAAGTTAAGCTAAAATTCATATGGAAACACAAGAGACCCTGAATGGCTTAAGCAATCTTATACAACAAAAACAAATACCTGATTTCAAGACATACTACAGGGCAGTTATAATCAAAACAGCCTGGTACTGGCACAAAAATAGATTTATAGACCAATGGAACAGAATATAAACTCCAAAAATCAATCCATTCATCTATAACCAACTTACTTTTGACAAAGGAGCTAAAATCAAGCCCTGGAGCAAGGACAGTCTCTTTAACAAATGATGCTGGGAAAACTGGATCTCCATGTGCAGAAGTATAAAACTAGACCCCTACCTTACATGTTACACAAAAATCCACTCAAAGTGGATCAAAGACCTAAATCTACTACCCAATATCATCAAATAATTAGGGAACATTGATGAAACTCTGCAAGACATTGGTATAGGCCAAGACTTCTTGAAAAAGACCCCAGAGACCCAGAGACTCGGGCAATCAAAGCCAAGATTGACAAATGGGATTACATCAAGCTGAGAAGCTTCACAGCAAAAGAAACACTGAGCATAGTGATGAGGCAACCAACATAACTGGAGAAAATATTTGCAGATTATGTGACCGATAAAGAGTGAACATCCAGAGTCTATAAAGATCTCAAATCAACAACCAACCAACCAACCAATCCAGTTAAGAAATGGGCAAAGCAGCGCTGCAGCTCACTAGGCTAATCCTCTGTCTGCGGCGCCAGCACCTCAGGTTCTAGTCCTGGTCAGTGCGTGGATTCTGTCCAGGTTGCTCCTCTTCCAGTCCAGCTCTCTGCTATGGCCTGGGAGTGCAGTGGAGGATGGCCCAGGTCCTTGGGCCCTGCACCTGCATGGGAGACCAGGAGAAGCACCTGGCTCCTGGCTTCAGATCAGTGCAGCACTGGCCATGGTGGCCATTTGTGGGGTGAACCAACGGAAAAGGAAGACCTTTCTGTCTCTCACTAACTCTGCCTGTCCCAAAAAAAAAAAAAAAAATGGGCAAAGAACTTGAACAGGCATTTTTTTTTTATTTTTAATTATTTGAAAGGCAGAGTTACAGAGAGGCAGAGAGAGAGAGAGAGAGAGAGAGAGATATCTTCCATCTGCTGGTTCACTCTCCCAAGACCACATCATCTTGAGCTGGGCCAATCCAAATCCAGGAGCCAGGAACTACTTTTGCATTTCCCACACAGGTTTAGGGGCCCAAGGATTTGGGCCATCTTCTACTGCTTTCTCAAACCATAGCAGAGAACTGGATTGAAAGTGGAGCAGCTGGGACTCAAATCAGCACCCAAATGGGATGACGACACTGCAGACAATGGTTTTACCTACTATGTTACAGCGCCACCCTCTTGAACACAAATTTTTCAAGAGGAAATTCAAATGGCCAACAGATAACATGAAAAAATGCTCAGGATCACTAGCCACCAGGGAAATGCAAATCAAAACAACTATGAGGTTTCACCTCACTCTAGTTAGAATGGCTTTCATACAGAATTTAACAACAAATGCTGGTGAAGATGTGGGGGAAAATGTACCCTGGTCCACTGTTGGTGGGAATGTAAACTGGAACAGCCACTGTGGAAGACAATATGGAGATACCTGAGAAATCTGAGTATAGACCTACCATATAATCCAGCCATCCCATTCCTAGAATTTACCCAAAACAAAAGAAATCAGTATATGTAAGAGCTATCTGTATCCCCATGTTCATTGCACCACAATTCACAATAGCTAAGATATGGAATCAACCCAGATGTTCCTTATCTATCGACTAGATAAAGAAATTATGCGGCGCCGCGGCTCACTAGGCTAATCCTCCGCCTAGCGGCGCCGGCACACCGGGTTCTAGTCCCGGTCGGGGCGCCGGATTCTGTCCCGGTTGCCCCTCTTCCAGGCCAGCCCTCTGCTGTGGCCAGGGAGTGCAGTGGAGGATGGCCCAGGTGCTTGGGCCCTGCACCCCATGGGAGACCAGGAAAAGCACCTGGCTCCTGGCTCCTGCCATCGGATCAGCGCGGTGCGCTGGCCGCGGCGGCCATTGGAGGGTGAACCAACGGCAAAAGGAAGACCTTTCTGTCTCTCTCTCTCACTGTCCACTCTGCCTGTCCAAAAATAAAAAAAAGAAATTATGGTATATGTATACTATGTAAAAAAAAATGAAATCCTGTCTTTAGCAATAAAATGGCACAACTGGAAATCATTATACTTAGTGAAAAAAGCCATTCCCAAAAAAAAGATATCTTACGTTTTCCCTGATCTGAAGTAACTAATAGAGTACGTAAAATATATTGTATTGCAGTAAAATAGACATTTTGAGATTCGATGGTTGTTTATAGCTCTTGTCTCTTCCATTGAGGAACAGTTTTTATTTTTCTCTTCATACTATTTGTTGAACTTTTTTTTACTTAGAGTAGGGTTAACTATATGATCATTAAGTATACTGAATTTGGATCTATGTAAAAATTACGAGTTGGAATGTGAGAGGTAGGGGGAGGAAAGGCTGGAGCATGGGCATGAGGGAGGATGGGGGGTAAGTGCCACTATGTTCCTAAATCTGTATATAGGAAATGTATGAAACTTGTATAACTTAAATTTTAAAAAGGAAGACATTTAAAGGCAAATATAACCTAACTTTAAAATAAGAACAAGGAATTAGAGACCAGCATTGTGGTACAACATGTTAAGGTGTTGCCTGAGATGCCAGCATTCTAAATGAGCAGCCCTTCAACCCCCCGGCTTTTTCACTTCTGATCCAGATCCCTGCTAATGTGCCTGGGAAGGCGGCAGAAGATGATTTAAGTACTTGGACTCCTGCCACACAAGTAGCAGACCTCGATGGAGTTTTTGGCTCCTGGCTTCAGGGTGGCCCAGCTGAGGCTGTTGCAGGCATCTGGGGAGTGAACCAGCAGATGGAAGATCTCCATTTCTCCCTCTTCTTTCTGTCACTCTTTTAAATAACATTTTTTTAAGAACAAAGGATCAGCCCCCAAATCAGAAGATATGATGAAAATCACAATGGAATTGCTTTCTAAACTATGCAAATAAATTTGAAAGTCAGTTTGAAATGAAAAAAAAAAATGAATTTTATGAACTAAATTGAGAAAGCTAGAAAACCTTAAGGGGTCGGCGCCATGGCTCACGTGGTTAATCCTCCGCTTGTGGGGCCAGCATCCCATATGGGCGCCGGGTTCTAGTCCCGGTTGCTCCTCTTCCAGTCCAGCTCTCTGCTGTGGCCCAGGAAGGCAGTGGAGGATGGCCCAAGTGCTTAGCCCCTGCACCTGCATGGGAGACCAGGAGGAGGCACCTGGCTCCTGGCTTTGGATCAGCACAGCTCTGGCCGTGGTGGCCATTTGGGGGGTGAACCAACGGAAGGAGGACCTTTCTCTGTCTCTCTCTCTCACTGTCTAACTCTCAAATAAACAAAAAAACCCCTTAATTAGTACAGCAGCCATTAGTTAAAATCATATAGTTGTGAAAGTATTCTACTTGCCCCCGATAAACAAATGCCAGATGCCAGTCCAGATAGTTCTACAGGCTGAATTCTCCTTTTTTTTTTTTTCTTAGAGTTAGAGTTAAAAACTTAGTTTTTCTTAGAGGTAGAGTTACAGAAAGAGAGACAGAAAACTCTTCCATCTGCTGATTCACTCCCCAAATGGCTGGAGCTGAGCCAATCCGAAGCCAGGAACTTCTTCCAGGCCTCCCATATGGGTGCAGGTGCCCAAGCATTTGGGCAATCCTCTGCTGCTTTCCCAAGCCATCAACAGGGAGCTGGATCAGAAGCGGAGCAGCTGGGACTCGAACTGGCCCCCGTATGGGATGCCAGCACTACAAGCAGCAGCTTTACCCATCTACAGCACTGGCCCCCATAAGATGAATTCTATAAATATTTCAAGTAATATTTTAATTACAATTTTGCTTAAACTATTGCATAGAATATAGAAAGAAGAAAGGTTTCAAAATATTTTTTATCTTGGAATATTATTCATGCCAATGCCTCCCTCCAAAAAAGGTAAAAGCAACAAATAGAACTGTATAATCACAGATAAAAATCCAACATATATTCTGGACAATCTAGAATAATCCCTTTAATATGTAAAGTGAGGGCATGGGTATTGTGGCAAAACAAGTTAGGCTGCTGCTTGGGAATCAGCATCCCATTTTGAAGTGTCACTTAAAGCCTGGTTTATTTGCTTCAAGTCCAGCTTTCTTCTAAAGCCAGTTGATAAGGCAGCAGTTGGCCCAAGTACCTGGATTTCTACCACCCAAGTAGTAGACCTGAATGGATTTGCTGTCTCCTGGTTGCAGCTTGGCTTAGTCCTGGCTGCTGTGAGCATTTGTGAAGTGAACCAGCAGAATGAAGACTTTCTTGCTTAGCTTGCTTGCTCTCTTTCTCCCACTTGTCTCCTCACCACTATATCCTCCCTCTCTGTCACTTGGACTTGCAAATAAATGAATGCATCTTTTAAAAATATTTTTTAAAGATTTATTTATTTGAAAGTCAGAGTTACACAGAGAGAAAGGTAGAGAGAGAAAGATGGTCTACTCCCCAGTTGGCTGCAACAGTCAGAGCTACGCCGATCAGAAGCCAGGAGCCAGAAGCTTCTTCTGGGTCTCCCACATGGGTGCAGGGGCCCAAGGACTTGGACCATCTTCCACTGATTTCCCAGGCCATAGCAGAGAGCTGGATCAGAAGAGGAGCAGCCGGGACTAGAACCGGCACCCATATGGGATGCCGGCACTTCAGGCCAGGGCGTTAACCCGCTGTGCCAAAGTGCCAGCCCCTTAAAAATATTTTTAAACAAAATGTAAGTGTACCTCACCTCACCTTTTTCGTGATCTCTTCAATAGATGGCCATACAATCCAAAGCCCTTCCAGTGATTTCTGAGGCCCTAAGTGATCTTACTTCAATGTGCCCAGATGCCAATATCCTAATATCTTACGGCTTTTCCATTTGCTGCTTCTCCAAAGAAACTTTCCCCAGATACCCTCATAGCAAATAACCTCCTTCAGGTCTTTGTCAAATTTCATGTTTTATCCATACAGTCTAATCACCCCTAATTGTTTTTATCTAAATTACCAACAATTTCCCATACCCTCTGGATCTCATATTTCTTCCTTTGGCTCCTTTGCTTATTTCTGATAGCCTGCATCACCTTGTATCATAAATGACTTGACTGTTGTTTGTGATGTCTTACCCTACAGAAATATAAGTTTCAGAAAGAGCAGTCATTCATTAGTTTTGGCTGTTGATGTATTCCTCTTAGAAATAGAATCTGGAGCAGGTAAATTTTCAGTATCTAATAATGGTTTATTTAAAAACTTATCCATTTCCTTTTTTGAAAACTACCATTATTGATAAATTGAAGCTCCTAGAGTGATCTAATTGTCTTGGCTTTTTAAATTTATTTTTCATAGTTATCTTCGGATTCTACTGACATTACTCTTGAACTATCTTCTCTAGTTTTTGAATAGTTTTAATTTTCGCTGTAATATTTTAAACTTTCAAGGTTCTTCAGTGGTTTGTGATTTTCCTTTTTCACACAGCATTCTGTTCCTATTTCCTGAATGTCATATCTTCCTTCATTTCTCGGAAGAATGCAGTTAATGTAGGATCACTTTGTTTTTTCTTTCTTTATATAACTATAGAAACAGTAAATTGATAATACTGAAATCCTCTTGGAATCCTACTGAGATCTGAGTGGGAGGGCCTTATATTTTTCATTTTATATCCGTTAGTACTATGTTACTCTGTTAAAATATGCATATATTACTTTTATTATGACATTAATAACAATAAAGAGGAAGAAAAATTATTAATTAGATAAGTTCTTTGACTCTTGACTGGCACATTTATAATGTTCACATAGCATTGAAAGAAGAAATATCTCTACTATCAGCAAAGGCCTAGACAGAACTCAGGTTTCCTCAGGAAACTTAATTCTCCTCTGCATTCTAAAGTAGTTCTTCAATACATAATTTAGTGTCTCTGTAATGAGTTTGAACGGATGTGACTACCCATCTTTATACTATCTATTGCAAGTAGAACTGGTGAAGGATTTTTAAAGTGACCTGGTTGTTCATCAGTAATTGTACTACTTGTGCCTTGCACAGCAGTCTTGGGTTGTTGTAGCCCATCATTCGTTAATCTAAATGGTCAACTCTGGTTTAACCACACCAGATAGTTTCTCCTGTGACCACTGAGCCCTGAAAGTGACCTGTTTGTCTAGATGTTAAGTGTTTTCTTTGCAAACACGAGCTGGGGTGGGGAGTGTGGGGCTGTGGAACCACCATTTTCAAAGTGCATGGCCTGGGAAAGTGTTTTAGAGCTTCTGTATCCAAATTTGGTAGGTTGGGCCAAGACGTAATCTGTGTTTTGGGCAGTTTACAGTGAATCTTTCCCACCCTAAACCTACCTCCCCCCCCCCCCACACACACAGTTTTTAAAAGCAGATTCTACTAAAATCATACACCAGGATTGGAATGTATTTGGTAGCCTGTCTGTGAAATTCTGCACACTTCTGGGGAACCCCCAAAGAGGCATGGTCACAGGTGCTGCCAACAGCTACTTTATCATGGAGATTATTCCAAGAACCTTGGGCCTGTTGCTGTGCCTAGGTCCTGGGTTTCCACTTATCCTGTCAGCTTCTGTAGCCAACGGTCTTTTGCAGCCTGAAACTGAACCTCAAGTATTCTTATGTCTCACTCCTTTCGGTCTGTTGTGTTTTCTGCAGTAGAGACTGTAGGGAGCTTGCTCATCATCACTGAGGGCTTTCTTTTGTGTACCATTGGCAACGCTGAGTAGAAGTTTGCATATTATGCTTTCCACAGCATTCAGTCAGAGTTGATACTGTCGTTGAGATCTTGATCTCTGTTAACTCTTCACTTATTCAATAAACATTAATTGTCAGCTACTCTACAGCAGGCTAAGCACTGGGTTAGTAAATATAACAGCACAATCCCTGCTACTGTAGAACATATTTCCGAAAATGCGTCCTTAGATTTTCAAACAGCATATAAATTTGTTGTTCCCAAAGGAATTATCTTTAAATATGGGTTCAAAGAGTATCCAAGATCTTAAGGAATTCAGTCCAATGATAAATTGGAACAATCTGTTAGAATTTATTATAGGAAAAGTGGTAGTAGTTGAATATATATTTAAACAATAATAAATGCTTCTTATGATAGTTTCATTGTCCGAAAGCAACTTACTTTGTGGGAAAAGCCCTGGATTTTGTAACAAAAGGACAAAAGTTCAAATTTTCTCTGCTCTTCACTGTCGGTTGCTTTTTTTGTCCATTATTTAACCATTGTGAACATGACTCCCTTCTTCCCTTCCTTAAAAAAGGGAATTTTAATACCTGTAGAGAAGATCTGGACTATTCAGCAGCCCAGACAAACCTGGTACACAATGGGGGCTCAGTGTATGAGTGCCCTCTGTGGAGCCTTTGATCTCTGCACAGGAGCTCCCAGGATCCTACAGCTAATGTCAGGCTGTGCCCCTGTCCTGTTGAGAAGTAGCTTAGGAAAAATAATGGAACTCACTCAGCTCCAGGAGCAACCTGCAAAGTCAAGAGACTTGAAGACTGGTGTCTTCACAGCTATCTGTCCTGTTGCAGGAAGTCCTTTATTGGAGTTGGTTTCTTCTGTAACAGCCTTTGCGCCTTCACAACAGTGTTTGGATTGAAAGTGTGTGCTGACTTTCTGCAGATCCTTTTAACGACAATCTACAATGTCCTCAGGAAAAAGGAATAGAGAAGCTACTTTAAAGGAACAAGAGGTAAGGATAGAAAATTATAGGCAGTTCCAAGCTCGGTTGTGCTGAAGTTGACACACACATGCATTTTATAGACACTTAAATTATTTTTCACTGTTATAAAAATGAATTACATCCTCTTTGTTCCCCTAATTCACAAGAAGAATAGCCGTTAGATACAAAGTAAAAGGCCCATTAAAATGATGGCATTGTTATTATTTAGGATGAGGTAAGAAGGATGAAGACTTGAGACATAAATCTGGAGCCTCCTGAAATGTACTTGTAACTGGGTTCACAGAGGGCCAGTGATGATGTTTGATCTTTATAGACTTCAAAGGGAAGTATCTGATGCTGACCAAAAGACAAATACAAATCCATAGATAATAGAAAATGTTTTTCGTCGATTTAAAGGGGTTGAAATGTGAGCATTGGTAGTGATTTGAGTTGGTCCACCCAACATACACACACAGCACTTGCTGGCTCACCTTGCCATTCTTCTCCCACACATGCTCTTTCTCTGCCATCCACCACTCTGACATTTCAAACCAGTGGGGATTCAGAATCTTGGACTTAAACCTCCAAGTTGTGTGCAAAATGAAACTTTTCTTTTTATAAAGTCAGTTGCCTCAAGTGGGTTTTTTTTTGGGGGGGGTTAAGGAAGAAAAGCTTACTAATACACCCTCTATCAGGAAAGACAAAGGAAAAAGAGAAATAAAAACTTTCATAACTTTCTGTGTTAAAATTTGGAATAAAAATATTTAATCATTCCAATGATCAATATATTTAGGAATGTTGACAACTGTAAATTTCAGTGAAAAATATTTTAAAATGTTGAAAGTAGGTCTTTTTTTCTTTTGAGATTCATTTATTTATTTGAGAGTCAGAGTTAAGGAGAGACAGAGAGGTAGATCTTCCATCCTCTGGTTCACTTCCCAGATGGCTGACATGGCCAGGGCTGAGCCAGGCCAAAAATGAGCCTGCGGCTTCATTTTGGTCTCCCACCTGCATATAGGGGCCCAAGTACTAGGGCCATCCTCCAGTGCTTTTCCTAGATCATTAGCAGGGAGCTGGATCAGAGGCAGAGCAGCCAAGACATGAATCAGTGCCCACATGGGATGCCAGCATCATAGGTGGTAGCTTTACCCACTTTGCTACAAGTAGCCCCCAGGGAAGTATGCTTTAAAAGTACTAGAAATCATTTATACATTACCGTGTGGACATCTAATACCTTTGAGAATAAAAACATGTTGTTTTAATATTACATGAAACAGGGTATTTTTCAGAAACCTCAATGAGTTAGGCAAATGAAATTGCTAGGTTCAAGGACAGGCATTTTGCGTATAAGAAGACACCACGTGAGAATCCCACACCCCATTGCAGAGCACCTGAGTTGAAGTCCTGCCTCTGCTCCAGCTCCCAATGTGTACCTTGAGAGGCAGCAGGTGATGACTCAAGTGCTAATGTCCCTGCCATTGATGTGAGAGATCCATATTGAGTTCCAGGCTCCAGTTCAGCCTGCTCCCGGGCCTGGCTATTTTCATGATTTGGGGAGTCAGGCAGCAGAAAGGAGATCTCTATTGGTCTCTTTCAAATAATAACTACATTTTTGAAAAACTGACTGGGATGTATTGTGATTAGCTATAATGGCCTCAGTCTGAATGACAGTACCTGCTTGAAAGGCATCTTCAGACTAAGTTTAAATTGCATTTCCTGGTAGCAGAGTTCACTAGTATAGCCATCTTCAAAGGGGAAAAGATTTTATACCAAATCAATGGAATTCAAAACTTGCTAAGCAGGATAAAATTTCTTTTGGAAAGTATTTTAATAGTTACACTAATATTATGCTTGCTGCCTGTCTGTCATCTATTAAAGCCATATAAGCAATGGAAAGCTAAGACCTCAGTTTGATATTTTATGCATATATTCACATGTGTTTGTGTGGGTAGGTGGCTGGACAGATAGAGATATATGCTTGCTTCTTATCTGGGGTGTGAGGGGATATAGAGTATGTTAAACAATTTTTACTGATGTGAAATACTCTCTCCTACTTTATTCTACTTAATGGGATTTATGAAGGTGAGGAAGGAAACCTAGAATTCTCCAATGCCTGGAGAGCTCATCTCAGTTGCTAAAGGATTAGTGCCTACATTGGATTTCCTCTTTCCAACCCTGCACTTCAGTGAGGCTAATCATGTGCAAGTTGAATTTTGTTTATATAAACTTTCCCAAGAGTATAATCATAGGCTGCTAGGTGGATAATGGGAGCCTATCAAATGGTACAGAGGAAATTTGGAAAATTCACAAGAAAAAGTGACAAATTGATTGAGTTCATACATAGTTCAAATGTTGGAAGTGTTAAATTTTTGATCATTCTTGAAATTCCTTTACCTAATAGTGCTCTCCAACATTTTGCGTGTGTTTAATGAACTGGTTGGTCTGTTTGGACTAATATTAGTAAGAATAGCTTATCTTGGAATTTTATTTTCAATATTCAAATAATAAAATATGCTTATGTAGTTTAATCTTAAATTGTTTTTGTTCTTACTAATGTGTATGATGATAATTTCAATTTATTAAAACTGGATGAATAACTCAAATATTTCATGAAAGTAAAGGAGCAGCTAAAACTGAAAAAAGTTAGATAAGGTTATGATATTCATAGTAGGCATATCTTCAGTGTAAATATAAAATATGAATCTATATCTGCTATTTCATACCTGTAGCTAAAAATTGGGATAGCAAGTGGGAAATACAGTTAATGTTAAAAAAAAAAAAGAATTGGACTACACAGGATTTCATCTCCAAGTGTTCCTTTTGAAGATATTTTATAAATCCTGCTAGATTTTCAAGTCATTTTTAAAAAAATAAATGAAACTCATAGTAAATGAAACTTGTACTTATTTTTCAAAAACAAACTAAAGGACTAGAGCCAAGTAGAAAATTGTATTCCTAAAGTCAAAGAAGAAGTAAAGATAAGATATTCATTATTTAAATCCTATGCAGTTAAAATAACACATTTTTGCCAAAAATGCTTGATAAAAAACAACCATAAAATTGGCTAAAATTCCCATTGAAGCTAAAATAAGCCATTACCAAAATTCCTTTAGCCATTGACCTTGTTGACTATTCCTTTACATCAGTAGCTTGATTAATGCGGTCCTATTTTGACTAAGAAGCATCATCAAAGGATCTTCCCACTCCCCCTCAGGATGACTTCCTTGTCACATTTTATGCATTTATCCACCTCTTAAAATCACATAGTCATCATTTTATAGGAACCAGTTGGATATATATTCTGTGAACATATTTTTATCAGCTCAGTCATACCTTGGAGATAGCAACAAAGCTAGTTTTTTTTTTTTTCCAAGTAAATTCAAATTATATCATACCTTCATGATCCAAAATATGCAAGAACTGGGCCGGCACGTTGGTGTAGTGGGTGAAGCCCCCTCCTGCAATGCCACATCCCGTGTGGGCACTGGTTCATGTTCCAGCTGCTCCATTTCCAATCCAGCTCCCTGCTAATGGCTTAGGAAAAGTGATGGAAGATGACCCAAGTGCTTGGACTTCTGCTACCTGTGTCGGAGACCTGTAAGAAAATCCTGGCTTTCATGGCCATCAGAGGAGAGAACCAAAAGATGGAAGATACTCTCCCCTCAACTCTCAACCTACTCTGTTCCTCTTCCTCTCCCTCTCTGTGTTACTCAGACTTTCAAACAAACAAACAAAAAACCTTAAAAAAAAATGCAACAGTCACATGCTTCCTTTTGGACACCAATTGGGAGTAAATATGCATACCTCTTCACCGTCCTTGCATACTTGATTTTTGGCAAAATCCAACTTTCTTCATTTAGTTCTACTTTAGAATATTACTTAAGCTAGAATATTCTGATGTATTTTATTGTTCATTGCTCTTGGCATAGTTTTATTCACTGTCAACTATTGTAGGTGTGCTAACAAGTGTTTCAATTTACAGTTCATTATCTGCTGTGAAGCTAAATAAAAAAATTTACAAACAACTGTGCTATTCTCAATAAAATGAAACAATTATTGCTCTTAAATTATTTATGTAAAGCGCATCTCATTTAAAATTATGAGGACTTTTAAAAGTAAAAATTCATGTTTAGGTAAATTCAGAATAGTGGTCTAATGTCAAAAATTTAAGTCATTTTCACAAATATACAGTCACTTAAGGTAAGCACAATGGAAATCACTAACTTTACTGTTATCATTTCAAAATAGAAAAGTATATTTTATTTTTGGCACTCAAATCTGTTAATTGAAGTAATATTGCCTTCATGGCTTAAGAGGAAAATCATGGAATTAGAACTGCAGAGTGTATAAGAGACAGATGAAGTTTAGAAGATGCTGTTATAATGAATGATTGTTACTGAAATGATTGTGTGTAAGCACATGATGTCTAGGTCAGTGAATTTTGTATACCAGTGCCGCTCTTTCCCCTGCCTTGGCATCAAACACATACATTCCTTTAATTATATGTGAAACATGTCTTGATACTGACTATCCTAACACACATGAGGTAATAGCTCACTGTGGTTTTAATTTGCATTGTCCGGATGGTTAGTGATGTTGAGCAATGTTCATATCTTGGTGTCCACTTGTTTTTTTTTGTTTTGTTTTGGAGAAATGTCTATTTAAAACTTGTGTCCATTTTAATCTAGTCAGTTGTGCTTGTTTGCTGTTATAAAACTTTCTAGTATGTTTTGTATATTATTCTCCTTTCATTTAAATGTTTTGCAAATATTTTCTCCTCCTTTAGATTTTCTTTTGCTCTATTGATTGCTTCCATGCTGTGAGATTTTTACTGTTTTCATGAGTCTCATTTGTCTATTTTTGTTCAACAGGGTTAAATTATGAGTAGATAGTATAGCAGCAGAAGAGATAAGAAGTATCAGGGGTACCCACAAAAGTCCTTACTGAGGAGGTGACTTTCAAGAAAATATATAGGATAAAGGTGACATGCCATAGCTATACCTATGAAGGAAGTGTGTCTGGCAGAAGAACAAGCAGGTGCCAAGACCCTAAGGTGGGAGCCTGATTTCCTGATATTGTCAAGAACCCATGAACCAACCATTAGGACTTCAGTGTTAAAGAAACAGAGGCAGTGGAATCAGACAAATAATGGGATGGAGCAGTTCACACAGCCTTGGAAGTTTAGTAAGGATTGATGAGGTTAACACCATGCTACCCCAAAATGTTTTAACATCTTGGCATTTTTAAATTTTTTTAAGCATCTTATTTCAGAGAAGTTTTAAATTTCTGGATGAATAATTGTGAAGTAGTAATACAAAAAATCCCCACATACTCCATATCCCTTTGCCCCTATCAACATCTCATTAACACCTTCTTCACAATAATGAACCACACACAGCTTCCCCTGTTTTATTGTTTAAGGACTACAACTTCATGCATTTGATACATACAAATCTGGGAACATATTCTTCCCCCACTCCCTCTCACCCATACTCTGACCTTTCTTCCTCCTCCTCCTTCCTTTCCCATTCTCATTTTTTAGAGATCAATTTCCTGTTAATTTATATTCACAAGATTAACTACACTATGTAGAGAATTCACCAAATGTATGAAGAAAAAATAAAGAACAAAAACAAGAAAAACATTGTTCTCAACTGTCAAAGCAAGGGGTGTTCAAAATGATCGTATCTCAAGATGTCAGTTTTGCTCCTACAGATTACCATTTAAGTACTCTGTTAGTTACCACAGATCAGAGAGACCATATGGTAGTTGTGTTTTTGTGACCAGCTTGTTTTACTAAATATAGTGGTTTCCAGTTGCATCCATTTTTTTACCACTGTGTTGTATTCCATAATGTATATATACCATAAGTTCTTTTTTTTTTTTTTAAATTTATTTGATAGGTAGAGTTATAGACAGAGATAAAGGTCTTCCTTCTGTTGGTTCACTCCCTAAATGGCCACTACGGCCGGCACTGCGACGATCCAAAGCCAGGAGCCACATGCTTCTTCCTGGTCTCTCATGCGGGTGCAGGGTCCCAACCCCTTGGGCCATCCTCCACTGCCCTCCTGGGCCACAGCAGAGAGCTGGACAGGAAGAAGAGCAACTGGAACTAGAACCTGGTGCCCATATGAATTGCCAAAAGTCACAGTTACACACAGAGAAGGAGAGGCAGAAAGAGAGATATCTTTCATCCGCTGGTTCACTCCCCAGATGGCCACAATGGCCAGAGCTGCAAAGATCCGAAGCCAGGAGCCAGGAGCTTCTTCCGGGTCTCCCACATGGGTGCAGGGGCCCAAGGACTTGGGCCATCTTCTACTGCTTTCCCAGGACATAGTAGAGATCTGGATCTGAAGGGTAGCAGCTGAGGATTGCCCATATGGGATGCTGGTACTGCAGGCAGCGGCTTTACCTGCTACACCACAGCACCGGCCCCCTATACCATAAGTTCTTTTTTTCATTCTTCAGTTGATGGACATCTGAGTTGATTCCATATCTTAGCTATTGTAAATTGAGCTGAAATGAACATGGAAGTACAGATCACTATTTCATATGCTGATTTCATTTCCTTTGTATAAATTCCCAGGAGTGGGATGGCTGGGTCATACAGTGGATCTCCATAATATCTTCAACAGTAGCTGCACCAGTTTACAATCCCACCAACAATGGATTAAGGTACCCTTTTCTCCACATCTTTACTAGCATTTGTTATTTCTTTATTTCTGTATGAGAGACATTCTAACTGGAGTGAGGTAAAACCTCATTGTAGTTTTGATTTTCATTACCCTGATGGCTAGTGATCCTGAGCATTTTTTTCATGTGTCTATTGGCCACTTGAATTTATTCTCTTGAAAAATATCTATTCAGGTCCTTTGCCCATTTCCTGACTAGTTTGGTTGATTTGTAGTTGTTGAGTTTATTGAGCTTTTCATATAATCTATAAGTTAATCCTTTATCAGTTGCATGGCTTGCAAATATTTTCTCCCATTCTGTAGGTTGCCTCTTTTCTTTGCTGAGTGTTTCTATTGCAGTGCAGAAGCTTCTCAGTTTGATGTAATCCCACTTGTTAATACTGGCTTTGATTGTCTGTGTTTCTGGGATCTTTTCCAAGAAGTCTTTCCCTATGCCAGCGTCTTGTAGGGTTTCCCCAATGTTGTCTAGTAAATTTATAGTATCACGTCATAGTTTTAATTCTCTGATCCATTTTGAGTGGATTTCTGTGTAAGGTGTAAGCTAGGGGTCTTGTTACATGCTTCTGCATGTGGAGATCCAGTTTTCCCAGCACCATTTGTTAAAGGGACTGTCTGGGCTCCAGGGGTTGATTTTACCTTCTTTGTCAAAGATAAGTTGGTTAGGATGCATAGATTAATTTCTGTAGTTTATATTCTGTTCCATTGGTCTACAAGTCTATTTTTGTGCCAGTATCATGCTGTTTTGATTATAACTGCCCTGTAGTGTCTTGAAATCAGGTATTTTAATGCTTCCGGCTTTGTTTTTGTTGTATAAGATGGCTTTAGCTATTCAGTGTCTCTTGTGTTTCCATATGAATTTTAGCATCATTGTTTCTATATCTGAGAACAATGGTATTTTTATTGAGATCACATTGAAAATATAAATTGCTTTTGGTAGTATGGACATTTTGATAATGTCAGTTCTTCCAATTCATTGACATGGAAGATTTTCCCACTTTTTAATGTCTTCTATTTCTTTAATGATTTGTAATTTTCATGATAGAAATCATTGACTACCTTGGTTAAATTTATTCCAAGGTATTTAAGATTTTTTGTAGCTAGTGTGAATTGGATTAATCTTAGAAGTTCCTTCTCAGCAGTGGCATTGTCTGTATGCAAAGGCTATTGTTTTTTCTGTGTTGATATTATACCCTCCTACTTTACCAAACCCTTTTTTGAGGCCCAATATTCTCTCAATGGACTCTTTTGGGTTCCCTATACATAGAATCATATCATCAGCAAATAGGGATAGTTTGACTTCTTCCTTCCCAATTTGTATCCCTTTAGTTTCTTTTTCTTGCCTGATGGCTCTGGCTAAAACTTCCATGACTATATTAAATATAAATGGTGAAAGTGTATATTCTTGTTTGGTTTTATATCTCAGTGAGAATACTTCCAGCTTTTGCCCATTCAATAGGATACTGGCTGTAGGTTTGTCATAAATTGCCTTGATTGTGTTGAAGAATGTTCCTTCTATACCGAATTTGCTTAAGGTTTTCATCATAAAAGGATGTTGAATTTTGTAAAATGTTTTCTCTGCATCTATTGAGATAATCGTATGTTTTTTGATCTTCAGTATGTTAATGTTGTGTATCACATTTATGGATTTTCAGATTTTGAAACCTTCCTGCCCACCAGGGATAAACCCCACTTGGTCTAGGTGAATAATCTTTCTGATGTGTTGCTGGATTTGGTTAGCTAATATTTTGTTGAGGAATTTTGCATCTATGTTCATCATATTGGTCTATAGTTCTCTTTTTATGTCTAATCTTTTTCTGGCTTAGAAATTAAGATGATGCAGACTTCATAGAAGGAGTTTAGGAAGAGTGCCTCCCTTTCAATTATTTTGAATAGCTTGAGAAAAATTTGTTAGTTTTTCTTTAAATGTCTGGTAGAATTCAGCAGTGAAGCTGTCTGGACCAGGGCTTTTCTTTGTTGAAAGGGTCTTTATTACTTTTTCAAGTAATTGGTTATCAGCTTGGTTAGGTATTCCATGTCTTCATGACTCAATTTAGTTAGGGTGTATGTGTCCAGGTATTTATCCATTTCTTCTAGGTTTCCTGATTTGTTGGCATACAGTTCTTTGTAGTAATTCCTGATGATTCTTTTTATTTCTGTGGTACCTGTTGTTATATTTCCTTTTTCTTCTCTGATTTTATTGATTTGGGTCTTCTTCCTCTTTTTTAGTTAGTTGGGCCAATGGTGTATCTATTTTTTTTTTTTTTTCAAAAAACCAGCTCTTCATTTATCATTTATTTTTTGTTTCACTTTTGTGTATTCCTTAATTTTAATTATTTCTTTCCTCTTATTAATTTAAGGTTTGATTTGTTTCTTTTATTGGTCCATGAGATATATTGACAGGTCTTTTATTTGGTGACATTCCAGTTTCTTGATGTAGACACTAATTGCTATAAACTTCCCTCTTAGCACTGCTTTCGCTGTATCCCATAAGTTTTGATAAGACATTGTCATCTTCATTCATTTCCAGAATTTTTTTTTTATTTTTCTTTTGATTTCTTCTATGACCCACTGTTCATTTAGGAGCATGTTGTTAGTCTCTATGTGTTTGCATATGTTCTTGAGATTCTTTAGTTGTTTATTTCAAGCTTCAATCCTTTGTAATCAGAGAAGGTGTCTGGTATGATTTTGATTTTTTTTTAATTTGCTGTGACTTGCTTTATGGCCTAGTATATGGTCTATCCTAGAGAGGGCTCCGTGCCATGCTGGGAAGAATGTGTATTCTGCAACCATGGAGTAAAAAGGTTTGTAGATACCCGTTAGGTCCATTTGGTCCATAGTGCTGATTAGCTCTGTTATTTCTTTGTTGATTTTCTGTCTGATTGATCTGTACATTGATGAAAGTTCCCTGTTACTGTTGTATTGGAATCAATGTCTCCCTTTAGATCTTTTAACAGTTCTTTTAAATAGGCATGTGCCCTGTACTTGGGTGCATATACATTTATTATAGTCAGATCTTCCTGTTGTATTGATCCCTTAATCATTACATAGCATCCTTCTCTGACTCTTTTAACAGTTTTTGTGTTAAAGTCTTTTGTCTGGTGTTAGGATGGCTACACTTGCCCCCGCTCCCTTTTTTTCTCTGTTAGCATGCAATATCTTTTTCAATTCTTTCACTTTCAGCCTGTGTGTATCTTTGTTGATGAGGTGTCTTTCTTGAAGGCAGCAAATAGATAGGCCTTCTTTTTTAATCCATTCAGTCAGTCTGTATCCTTTAACTGGAGAGTTGAGGCCATTTACATTCGAAATAACTATTGATAAGTAACTCCTTGGCCCTGCCATTTTTTGTGAATATTCCTGTCATTCTTATGACAATGGTTTTCTTTCTGTGTTTCTGCATGTAGCACATCCTTTAGCATCTTTTGTAAGGCTGGACAACTGGTGACAAATTCTTTGAATTTCTGCAATGGAAAGTCTTTATTTCACTTTCATTCATAAATGAGAGCTTTGAAGGATTCAGAATTCTGGATTGACAGTTTTTTTTCTCATAAGATTTGGACTATATCTTGCAATGGGTTTCTGATGAGAAGTCAGCTGTGAGTCTAATTGGAGATCCTCTGAAAGTATCTGGCATTTCCCTGGTACACATTTTAGAATCTTTTCTTTCCACTTTACTGTGGAGAATTTGACTACAGTGTGTCATGGTGAAGATCTTTTCTGGTCATGTCTGTTAGTAGTTCTATGTGCTTCTTGTACTTGGACATTCCTTTCTAGTCCCTTCTCTCTTTCCATACCTTCAGGCACTCCTAAGACCCATATGTTGGGTTGTTTGATAGTATCCCGTATATTTCCAACACTGTTATAAGTTTTCTAATTTCTTATTTTTGTTCTGACTGTAACATTTCCAGAGATTTGTCTTCTAGCTCAGATATTCTTCTGCCTTGCCAACTCTGTTAAGGCTTTCCACTGCATTTTTGTTGGATCTATTACATTTTTCATTTCTAATATTTCATTTTGATTTCTCTTTAAAATTTCAATTTCATTGGGACAATTTTCATATCATATGGCTTTCTTTAGTTTGTGGATTTGCTTCTGATTGCTTTTGAGTAAACCTATGATTAATTTTATGAATTCCATTTTTGGCATTTCCTCAATCTCTTCATCTTCACATTCAAATATTGAAATGTTGTAGTGTTCCTTTAGGGGCATCATAGTGTCGTCTTTATTCTTGTTTATTGAATTTCTGCATTTTTAGGGTGTTATTTTTCCCCCTCCGATGGCTTTTATCTTTGAGCTATACCTCTGTGGCTTAGTGGAATATCTACACTTTAAGTGAATGCCAAAAGGCATATGGTGGATGTGGCCAGGGAACTCTGTTCAGTGCTCCAGGGTGGGATGGGTATCCAGAATAACACCCAAGTTGGGTATGATAGCTCTCCTCTTGTAACTGGATGAAGAGGAATGGTCACCTCTGTTGGTGCAGCCACCCCTTCTCCTCCAAGGTGAGGAATGCCCAGGTGTTAGCCCCAGTGTGTTCAATACTCATCTGCACTGCTGTAAGAACCTCATGTATGATCTGCACCATCCTTCCTGTGAACACAGTCCCCACAGCTATGAGCTGCTCTAGGCAACCAAGGAGCTCTGAGAGTGCGCATCAGCACTCTGTGATTGCCCTGCTACTCCCTGCCTCCTCTCACGCAGTCAGTGTTTTCTCATTCTCAACACTCAGGGCTCTCAGGGTCAAAGAGTGCAAGTGGGGCCACTCTGCCCGACTAGCCCATCCAGTCTGCAGGGAGACTGAGCTGTTCCCGGAGCCACTGTCCCTGTGTGCTCCAATGCACTGTATTGAGTCCTGTCCTCCCAACCAGATTCAAAGTCTGTGGCTAATGCAGGTTTTTCTCTCTGGTAAGATCTCTGGGTCACAGGCACACTCAATACCAGCCAGCTGCAGCCCAGCTCACTTCGCAATTGTACAGCATGCAAAGGAGAGTCCCACAGGTGGCACTCCCTTCCGTAGGAATGGATCGCCCTCCCTACCCATTGCCAGGTGGGTACAGCTGGCGTGGTGGAGACCATCCCCATTATTTGCTCTTGAACTGCTGTAGTTGCCCCTGCTGTCTGCATGGAGGGTGACCCCAATAGTTGCTGGGTACATGCACAAAAACTGGAGCAGCTGCTATCTGCTTACATCCAAAATGGCTCCAGCCTTCTCACCACTGGCTGCAGGTCACTGTTGTAAGCAGGGAGAATGGGAGAGAGACTCACCCCCTTTTCCCCAAATCTTGGTGAGCAGTTGACCTGCTGCCCTGAGGAATCCAGGCCAGACTCAGATACGGTAATGTTCATTAAGCTCTCCCTCCAGCTGTATCTACAGTGGCATATTCCTTGTGTGATCCCACCTAGTTTGCCAGGGCAGGTGCTTTTTTTTCCAAGCTGCCTAGGTTCTTCATTGCCTGTAACTTGCATATGGGTCCAGGCCATTTCTACTGCTTTTGCAGGATCTCCCACTGAAGTTGTTTCCCCTGCAGTTTTATTTCAATAGTGTTTTTTTCCCCATTTTTTAAATATGAATTTTGCTTAGCCTAAATCAGACTACCCTGTTGCTATTCTACCATCTTGGAACTCCTCCCCTGTTTTTTTGATACAAAAATCTTTGGCACCTTGGCATGAGAAAAGCAAGAAAATCATGCTCATCTTCCTCTAGCCTTTGCTGATTTGAGTGTTGCATTCCTTATACACAATGGAAAGAAACATTTCTCCCTGAAGACACAGGAATATGAAAAAAATCTGAAAACAAAGGCTTTGTTAAGTTCCCCTACCCACTGCCAAGTTTATTACCATTAACTCATACACTTTTGTCCTTCAGTCATATTTCTTCATCACTGTTTACTTGTCATCAAAACTTAGTATCAAAATACCCCAGTTGACCTGTTCCTTTGGATGTTCATTTCTGGAGATGGTGAAATTTACATTGAAGAAGTTTATATACTTTCACTTTATTAATCTCTATTGTTGTAAAGGCCTCAACTATGAACCTAAGATAGGAAAAACTGTGTGTGTGTGTATGTGTGTGTGTCTGCCTATGAGTCATATTCCCAAGAGACTTTGACTTTGATCCTGAATGAGATGGGAATATTTGGATAGTTTTGAGTAGAAGTGTGACATAGTCTGACAAGTTTTAATTGAATAACTGGAATGCTATGGCCAAGGAAATCAATTCCTAGATAACCTAGATAAGAAATCATAGTGTGTAAACAGTTTGACAATAAAAAGCAGTCAAAATCTGCATATCCATTTTAGTAGTAAAATTATCAGCTATTTAAAGAATAATTGTATGTGAGCTACAAAACAAAGGGGTGATTCAGGATGACACACGAGGTTTTGATTTAAATAACTTAAAAGGATAGTGTGACCACTAACTGTAAAGGATCAAATTGCTGGTAGACCTTAGGGTAGGGAATAACAGGAACTCTTTTTAAGCCTGATATCAACGTGTATAATAGACACCCAAGGGGAGGTGTTAAGTAGGAACTTAGATATTACCATCTAAACCTGGAGTGTGAGGCCAGGAAGAGAAGCTATTGATTTAATTGAGAATCATCTTTAATAGATTTAGGAAGAGAAGGGTCTTGTGACTAAATGGGTTAAGCTACCACTTAGGAAGCCTGCATCCTATATTAGAATGCCTAGGATTGAGTTCCATTTCTAATTCTAATCCAGTTGCCTGCTAATGCACCTGGAAGGCAGCAAATGATGGCTAAAATACTTGGTCCCTGATACCCACATGGTAGACTCAAACAGAATTCCTAGCTCCTGGCTTCAGTCTGGCCCAGATCTGGCTATTGTGGGCATTGAAGAGTGAACCAGTGGAAAGAAGATATCTCTGTTGTTCTACCTTTCAAATAAATAACTCAAATTATAGGAAGAGAGGATTCAGTTATTTTTTTAATTGGAAAAGTACCAGGACATTGTATGATGGAAATGATCCAGTAAAAAAGTAGATATTGAATATCTACCTTAACCATTGTACTCCATTCCAAACATAGATATTAACAATACAATGATATTCAGTAATAAGGTAAGGATTTTTGTATAGATCAAACTCAAAATGATGTATGTTATAGAACAGTGGCATTAAAGCCACTCACAAATGACTATGCAAAAATTGCAGTCACAAATCCAACTACTTCATGTTCTTTTGTATTTTCTTTCTTTCCAAACACTAAAGGATGTGCATGCCATTAATCTTATTAAATATTACATTTGAGAACGAAAATCTTTGTTTTTCTCAACGTAATTTCAACTACTAACAAGCCAAGTTATAGAATTTATAGAAAGTTAGGAAGTCAAGTGGATCCTTTTTCTTGGGTCCTAAGAGGCGGAATTCTAAGCATGCATTCTTTATGCATGTGATTTAGTGAGGAGTGGCTCTTAAAAGAAACCAATAAGGAAATGAGGGAAGCAAGGTAGGACAAGGAAAGAAACCAGGGAACAATGCGGACTTAACTGGTGACAAACTTCAGCCTGATCTCACAGGCATCTGGAAGGCATGGATTTCAACATAGTTGTCTTTGTGGCAAGGGAGTAGTCTGTAGGCTTTTTTCCACATAGTAAGGATGGAAGATGGAACTAAAATGCTGTTACTTCCCAGGAAAGGGAATTCTTGAGCCACCCAGGGTAAATCTCAGGAGAAGGGATCATCTGGGAGATCTCAGCAGTGGCACTTGGATGTACCACCCAGGAAAGGGGACCTGGTTGGGGTAGCAATAGTGGCTACTACATTGGCCGTCAGTAGCTGCTGTGTGATACCTCCATGTTCTTTCCAGGATAAGTTATGCAGATTCAAGAAAGTAAGTATGGGTGTTGTTTTTTGCTGCCAGAGAAATGGAAATTAAATCTTCAAAAAATGTAGTATACTAACACCATTTTCATTTTCCCATGAGCATTTCATTAATATATGTGAAAAGTAGTCAGAACCACAGTTTACCTCTACTGTCCTGACTAAGGTTACCCATGGGTAATCCCTCCTGGTTACCTTATGTAAGGAGAGTTCTAGTCTATTGTGCATCATTGATCACGGTCCTCAAGTGATAGTCACGGTGAATAACAAGAAGTCTTCATTTGACAAGTATGTCTAAATTCCATGTATCTTTTCATTCACATCAGAGTGATCTATTTTTGTTTGACTGAAAGTAAGCATTACAACTGTATCTGTGAGAAAAATCCATACACGCCAACTCCATATTTTGTAGTTAGGACTGTTAACCTTGCCTATAACTTGTGGCACATGTACTTGGCCATGTACATCTATAAAACAAGTGAATGCAATAGAACAATTTTAGAAGTCTGTGTGCGGAGAGTACTTAGGTATATCAGTTGTTTTAACCTTACGGTTACTCTTGGCCAAGTCATACAACTTCTTCTTAATTAGTTTTCTTATCTTTGAAATGACAATGAAATCAATCCACCTCCAGCCCCAACCTCAAGGATTTTAGTGAAGCCTCAACAAGAAAAGATAAAAGAGGAACCTTTTGCAGCACATGACTCCCAAATCCTTGCTGGTCTTTCTCTTAGCTCCCTTCTCTCAAATGCTGAGGTCACTTTGTTTGTGTTCCCTTTTTAAACTCAACTTTCAAAGGATCTCATCGGTACTACCCTTGATGTCAGGTTGCTATGCTGTGATCTCTCCTTGAAGTCTATTTACACCATGTACCTAATTTAACCAAGTCCTCAGCACTAATTCCTTGTGTTACTTAAAGAATAAAAAAGGACAAAATCCCATCTTTGTCATATATGGTAGAAAGAAATAGGGTATGTCCTGAATCTTCCAAAAAGAAAATGCAGGAATGTCCCCATTTTTTCCCTAACCCAGATAGCAATTTATAACCACCTACACCCAAAATAGTCCCAGTGTGCCCCTACCAGCCTGAGACAAGGGCTCTCATCATCACCTCTTCTAGAATCTGGTCTCAATTTTGCTAGTACTCCAAACATTCACTAAATTGTTTATTTCTTGCAAATATAATTCTCTAGTGAGAAGGAGTCTGATTAAACAAAAATCTATAACCCCCATCTCACCTCCATTATAGTGGGAAAGCCCACAGCTGGAAGGAAGGGTTAGTTCATCCCAAAACATATTCCTTTTGTTTGACAGGAAAACTCTACAAGAGTACTTCAGACCTTCATGAAAAATGCAATTTAAAGATGTATTTCTTTTGGTACCGCACATTTCTGAAAACCATGTATAGTCTTTCACAGTGCTCATTTTCCACAGACAGACTCCTAGTCTTTTGACCAGTAATTGGTGATCTGGAGGTGGTCTTGCTTTTAGAATCTAAATAATGGCGTAAACTATTTCATTTGGAACTTGGCTGTCACTTCTCATCAAGAGGAAAACAAGAGAAACTGAAAATACATGTTCACCCCCTGATCACCTGTCAGCCACACAGGAAACAACATCTCACAATTTGTCCCTGCCCAGGCACTTCATCTTCAAACAGAAACTGCATCTTAATTATAGCCTTTAATGGGCTGTTTCACTCCAGGATCAATATGTCTGACAAAAACCAAGCTCTGCTAAAAGCTCATTAATTCACATCTGACTAATTCAGGATTTGTGATGATTTTGGCAGGAACCAAGCTGAAGTTTACCTTTTGTACTGCTGCTTATAAAGGTTTAGCTTGGCCAATTAATTAGGAAGAATATTGCCAGAGAAGAACTTACAGAACACCTATTGGCACAGAGATAACAGGCTGATTGCAGTTCCCGACTGCTCTGTTCTTACTAGGCAAGCCCAGTTAACCACTGTTTCAGAGCAGCCCTTTGGACTTGGAAACTGAAAAGTACACTGCCCCAGGATGGATCTTCAGATCCAAGAATGTTACCGGCTGAAGGCTGTAGCCCCTCACTCCACCTCTCATGTCAGCTGTACATGGTAGATGTTTCTAGATGGGTCATGATCATCTCTAAGGCAGCATCCAATCTCATCATGATATGGGATGAGCATCTCCTTGTCCTTTTGCTCAGGCCCTTCTCTGAGCCCACAAGAAAAGCCCAACGCATAGGGGGTCCATTCTTACAGAGGTTAAAGTTCTGCCAATAGAAATTCAGATTCATTGGTAGGCATTCTCTAAGCTGTTCAGATGTCCATGCTCAACCACTGTGACCTTGATAATGTGCACTGCTCTCATTTTTTTCACATTCTACTTCATAGTATTGCCTCCTGAATAAGTGACCTGCTCCCAAGTGTGACATTGTTTTCAGGGGATACAGAAACTAGAATCTATTCCTGTAAACTTTTGTGTGAAGGTCTATGTGTATTTGAGATGTTTACTCATTGCTCCATCTAGTTGTTCTTTGATCAATGTATTTCTTGTGCTTTGGGGTTTAGTATTTTTTTTTTTTTTTGCAGTAATGTCAAATGGGTAATGTTTGTCTTCATTAATGAGTCCTTACTATCCCTTCTACAGCTCTTTATCCAGATCTGATCTGTTCTGCTGCTGTCATTCCTAAGCCACAATCTTTTTCCAAATAAAAGCATAAACTGTCCATCCTCAACAGTTTGACTTCTACCAGTGTTTTGTTCTTTAGTGCCATGATGCCTACTAGCTAATATGGTGCATGGGTCCTTGCTAAAGGGCTCCTTTGATTTTATATTACTGTGAGATGATAAAAGTATGAAACTTAACCAGGACTTTTCATCATCACTCAAATAATGCTTAGATTTGGAGCATTACTGTCATCTTTTCCTTTGAGCTTCTTGGGCCTTTATTCTTTTTGTTGTTAGTCTTTTTCCTATTTAAACTTCGTGCTGCTCAAGGTGTGATTGGTGGGTCACAGAATCGAAGGTCCTTTACTAGATCTACTGAATCAAAGGATATGCACTTGAAGAAGACTCGTGGGTGATTCACATGCATTCTATTAGGAGTAGGGCTGCTGCTGATGGGCTAGCCTGGATATCATTATTAATCCAGTCCAGTTTAAAACTGGTTGAAATTATTGCTGATTGCTGTGCTCCAAGAACAATTACTCTTTATCTTTCTTGAATTTAGAGTAAACCTTATGTTTCCCAGAATTAATGACCTCTTGAACTCTTAGTCCCATCAGAAAATAGAATTTCACAGTAGATACTGTGATATGGTTCAAGATTCCGTCTGCAGAGTCAATGTAGCTATCCTCTGCTGCTGGGGATATCTGCTTCTACATCCCTGAATAAGAACTGTCCTACATTATAGGTTACTCATTGTTCAAAGGAATTACACTTTCTAAAACACAACCTGAGGTCAATGGTGGGCTGATACAGGTAAATAGAGGCCCAAATCCTTATCTCAAGTTGGAACAACTGGGAGGGAACGATTTTAGTTCCACAGTTCCCAGAGGATTAGATGAGAACTCAGTTGTAACCACACTGTGATCAGCTCAGATTCTCCCTTTAGCCAATATTGCCTGCTTTATTTCTTGACAGATGTATATTGTGAGAGCACTTTTAGGTACAACACTTCTGGGTGTGAGGTTCATTTTTAGGAAATACAACCTAAGACACTGTTCCTCTCCCATTACTTCTGATCTTACTTCTGTTATTTCCCTAGCCAGACAATTGGGAATGATTTAGACTCTTTGCTTTCCAATTTGGTCCAAGTATTAGATAATATTGTGTCAGCTTCTCCTTTCCATCCTTATGACCATTATTCTAGTTGAAGCTTTTCTCTCTTACCTAGATAATTGCACTAGATTCCTAACTTGCTTCCTTACTGAAATTATTCTTAAATATATCAGTTTCGGGTGTTCTGCACAGGGGTTAAGGTGCCGCTTGGGATGCCTGCATCTCCCAGATGAATGCCTAAGTTCAAGTCCTGCCACTGCTGCTCCAACTGCTGTTCACTCTGGGAGACATCAGTTGATTGTCCAAATAGTTAGATCCTACCACCTAGGTGTCAGACTTGAATTGAGTTCTTGACCCCTGGCTTTGGCCTAGCCCAGCCTTGGCTGTTGTAGACATTTTAATAGTGAACTGGCAGATGGAAGATTGATTGCCTCCCTCCTTCCCTTCCTCTGCTTCCCTCTTTCCTTCTCTCTCCCCCATCCCCTCTTCTTTCTCCCTCCCCTTCCTACCCTCTTTCTCCCTCCTGCCTTCCCTCCCTCCCCTCTTTCTCTTTCTCCCTCCCTCTTTCTCCTCTTCCTTCTCTTTCCCCTCCCTCTCTCTATTTCTCTCCTGTTCAAATAAAAAATTTGAAAACAAAGCTTTAAATAAGTTATAAAATTATATATTTGCAGTTCTTCAGTAACACCCATTCCCTCAGCGCAAAACTTAAATTTTCTGACACACTATAAGACTTATTGACTCAGTACCAGACAGGCAGCTCTCAGAAGAGTCATTTATGTGTGTTGCCACAGGTTATCAGATTGTTTCCATGCAAATAGTGGTTTCTTTGATGCTAAGGATGTATTTTCCTATCTCAGTGTCCCTATAGCCTTGTTCAAAGCAAGGCACCTATCAGGACCTTGAATGAAAGTTCCCTGCAGACATCTACTCAATTCCCCTAAGTGGGTTATTCCTCCCATCCATCCATTCTAAATTCAGAAAATGAAATGATATCACTATTTGGTTATGTTTCTAACCTGTCACTTACCTTTACTTCTTAAGAATAACCATTTAAACTTGAGGGCATGATGACCCATTAGGAATTGCTGGGGTGACTGGATAGCCAGGATTTACAGCACTCTGCTGATGTGATTCTTTTTATGCATCCTGTAAATTTTAGTTATAGCTACACTTGTCTGTGACCAGTGTGGACAAGGCTGGCTCCTTTTTGTAATTTCATAAGCACAATAAGGTCATAAATTTCAAGCTGCCTTTTTTTCCTTTTTTTTTTTTTTCCTGGTAGCTTGAAGTAAGACAATGGACTTTCAAAAGAATATGTCAGCATTAATAGACAGCCACTCTAAATGAACCAGGTAGCACTGTTTCAAGGTTATTTGAAATTCATACCTACCTCTTAACTGAAGATCCAAGACTGAGAAGTAGTGATTTCTCTGATGAACTCACCACATCTTTACCTAGCTATAGGTAGGACAAGTATGCAGATGTGAACATCTAGATGGTAGTGTCATCTTTAAGACTCACCTGGATGGCCACAAGTCCTTAAAAGAACCATATAGGGGCAGACGCCAAGGCTCAACAGGCTAATCCTCTGCCTAGCGGTGACGGCACACTGGGTTCTAGTCCTGGTCGGGGTGCCGGATTCTGTCCCGGTTGCCCCTCTTCCAGGCCAGCTCTCTGCTGTGGCCAGGGAGTGCAGTGGAGGATGGCCCAAGTCCTTGGGCCCTGCACCCCATGGGAGACCAGGAAAAGCACCTGGCTCCTGCCTTCGGATCAGCACGGTGTGCCGGCCACAGCGCGCCGGCCACGGCGGCCATTGGAGGGTGAACCAATGGCAAAGGAAGACCTTTCTCTCTCTCTCTCTCTCTCACTGTCCACTCTATCAAAAGAAAAATTAAAAAAAAAAACATGTATGTGATTTTACATCATAGGAATTTAATCAGACTTCTTAGATAATAGTAGCCACCTTTCAATTAACTGCTATGCAAGTTTATGTCAACACCCCAGACCACATTAGCCCCCAAATTACTCAGTGTTTAGAATTCTATTTTGAGGAACATTGTTAAAACAGATATATAGGAAATTTGAAAGGGAAACACAAAGTTTGCATATTCTCTTTCTCCCTTATCAACATCATGTATTTGTATATTATACATAAGTAATCAGTATTGGTACATTCTTAAAGCTCATAATCTAATCATTTCTTAGGTTTCCTTTTTAACCTAATGTTCTTTTCTTTGTCAGAATCCCATCCAACAGTTACCATATTCTGTGCTTCTGCTTCTGTAATCTTCAAAATAACTAACATGAGTTAGGTGTATCACAGATGCTAAAAATGGCTATGCGAGATCTCTGAGCTGTAATTTCTTTATCCCTGAAATGAGGGGGCTCTTCTAGATTATCATCTTCAAAGTTCATAGACCTGTGTTTTTATTATTTTTAAGGACTTCTAGGAGATGCACAATTGAAGAAAAAAATAGGGCCTCTTTATTGGCAACTACAAGAAATTCTGATGTAGAAGAATAGATTAAACTGTTTGGCATTGTCAGCAGTAAAGTACAAACTCTTCCATACTGTCTCTGAAAAGATGAAGAAATTACTGAAGTTAAAATGAAGTTGGGATTGTAGATACTAGAATGTGATTACTCATGGGCCACTTTTTAAAAAAAAATTCAGTACATACATGTAAATATATATAATCAAAGAATTCCTGTGGATTTTTTGAAATTAAATACATAATGTGGAGTTGGAGTAAAAACAATACCTATTTTTTTCTTTTTTTAAATTCGTATGTATCTCATAAATACATTAGGAATATAGTAATTCTTCCCACCATACCTGCCTGCCCTCCTACCCACTCCCTCCTCCTCCCTCTCCTGTTTAGTCTGAGAAAGAAAAGAAACAAAGAAAAAAAAAGCATGGAATAAAAAAAATATGAACTGTGCCTCAACAGTCTACACAAGAGCTGTTCTATGTTATACCTTCTTGAAGGTGATTTTGCTTTTTTCCCCCTCCCTCTTTTCCCTTCCTTCCTCCACTTTATTTCCTTTTAGAAACTGATTTGTCTTTTAAAGAAGAACCTGAGGATGGTACATCTCTTGTGAGCTCTTAACTTTAACTTATGAGAAATAGTATTATCCTCCATTTAATAAACTAAATGGAAGTGATTCTTGAACGTGTTTTTACTATTAAGTCTCATGATACAACTCTCTGGGGATATAGGTCCTGCATGGGAAGTTAGTGCACAGTGAGTCCTGTTTTAAAAAGCACCTATTTATACTTATTGTCATATCCCTTTAGGCTTCTCTTAGTGATGACTTTCCTTGATTTTGATGACCTTGACTGTTTTGAGTAGTTCTGATGTTTCATAGAATGCCCCCAATTAGAATTTTCATGTCATTTTTCTCATTTTTCTGAAGTTCATGTATTTAGGTGGAAGATCATAAGAATGAAGTTCTATTCTCATCATGAAGTAGACAGGCTAAAACCAATTAGGTTTGTAAGCTGGAAGACCACGCCTTCGCCACACCCCTGTGTGACCTCACACCCTACCTGATACCCTCACCACGCCCCCATGTGACATCATGCTATACATGACCATACCTGAGCACCCACCTGCCCACAAGCACTCCCCTGCGAAAAATATATGAGGCAAGGAAGGTCCCAAAAGGCTCTCCGCCTCTGTTTTGCTGCCGGTGATAAGCGGTGGGTAGCAGCTCAAGGTGCTTGCTGCACGTGGCTTTTGGCCCGCTCTCTGCTTGGTACGGACGCTACCCTAGTTTCCAGATTTTCCCCTCTCCTTAAACTGAACTAAAACCCTCACTTTCCTACGCACCTTTCACACTAAAAGCTTGAAATGTACCATGCTGCCTTGTTTATCTGTACCAGTATTTAGAATTCTTCTCTAAGTATTAGGCAAGAACACTCTCAGACTTATTAATATTAGGGATTTATTAATAAGCATATGGTAATATCATATGGCACCCCAAATGTGGCACCCCAGATGGTACTTCTGAAGAACTTTAAAGGGCCACATTATCATATAGATTTTAGGGGGTCATTCCCAATATCAATCACAAGATATGATATAAAAGACAAATCTATCTATAGACATATAACACACGTTCTATATGTTTAGAGCGAGCATTTAGTCTAACACTTAAGACATCTGCCATCCACGTTGGAGTACCTGTATTCAATCCCTGACTTCAGCTCCTGACTCATTTCTTGCCAATGCAGACCCTGGGAGGCAGAACTTTTGGCTCAAATGATGAGGTTCCTGCCAACCAAGTGGGAGATTTAGATAGTATTTCCCAGTCCCAGCTTTGGCTCCAGCCAAGGCCCAGCCATTTGGAACATTTGGGGAGTGAAGCAGTGGTTCAGAGCTCTCCTTGCCTTCTCTTTCCTTCATCCCCTCCCATATAAGTAGATTTTTTAAAAAGCATTTAATACTGTTTGAAATTATTCTTCATAAGAGATTTTGCCATTGCCCCCTCCAGTTATTAATTCAACCATGTATGTACATCAATGTGGACTAGTGTATCTTATTCATTAGATAACAATATAATTATATTTTATTACTGATTTTCTCAAATTATTTCATACCTAGTCACAGGGAGTTTTTCAGTTGACTTCTTTGTACTACTTGTCTAATTCCATGGTTGTGGGGTTTGTTTGTTGATTGGAGCACTTCCTTACTTTGTGACAGTGAAAGATTTGCCTAGGCCTAAGATCACCAATTGCTTTAAGAATCCCTGCTTCCCTTAAAGAGGATTGTATTGGAAACCAAGATCTAGGTACTGGTTATTTGTTGAGATTAGATTATTTCTTCTAGGCTCTCTAAACTACTGGAGAAAGGATTGTACGTGTACATAGTAAGCTATGTGTATCCACATACCTATACATATTTCTGTGCACAAGCATCTGTATATGAAGCTAAACATGGGTTCATACCAGTGGCTCCAACTCTAGTCCATTAACAAGTGGAGTACTCTAGCCTCTTCCTATTGGTTATTAGTAACTGCACTCTAACAGTGAGAAACCTAGCACCTACCATCCACTATCTTTTTACTTAATTGGTTGTAGTACATTTTGTACATTTTGTAGCAGAATTAGAATTGTTAGACCATAGGTTATTCCACATGTAGATTTTTGTGGGAACACAAATTTTCAAATCCGATGAGTAAATAAGATTGGAATTGCTGGGCTGCATAAGACTGTGCTTAGCTTTGCAAGAAATTGCTAATCTTTTTTCCAAATTAGTTATGCCTTTTTTTTTTTTTTAAATCCTACCAGCAATAAATGAGTTTTTGGTGTTCTACAGCCTTGCCAGCAATTGGTATTGTCAGTGTTTTGGATTGTAGTCATCCTAATTGGTTTGTGGTAATACCTCATTTTTCTCATTTGAAATTTCCTGGTCGGTGAATGATGTTAGATATCTTTATCTAGGCTCATTCACAATTTGTACATCTTAAGTGAGGTTACTGTTCAGATTTTCCTGTACTTTTTAATTATAATGCTATTATATCATAGTTGATAAGTTCTTTGTATATTTTAGATAAATTCTTTCATCAGATTTTTTGGAAAATGTTTTATCCATTCTGAGGCTTGTCTTTTGTTTTCATAAGTTCGTTTCACAGATCATAATTAATTTTAATTCCAATTCACCATTTTCTGTCATACATAATTTTGTTATTGCCCTTAAAATTCATTATCAAGTTTACAAAATTACCTGTTTTTGTCTTTGATAAATGTAGTTTTGCATTTTACATTTAATTCAACTGTTCATTTTTTGGTGATATCTGAGACAATTAACATAGCACGAAATTCTCCATTGTACAACATAGAATTCGTAACTTTTCAGAATTGTGTGAACACCACTATCCTCAGTTATAGAATATATTAATCACCTCAGAAAGGAAAATCCATCCCAGTTTTCTACCACCTTCAGACTTAAGTCTGAAGGCTGTTAAGTTCTTTTACATAGCACAATGTCTTCAAGGCTTCTGCATCTTGGAACATGTGTAAGTAATCCATTCCTTTTTGTAGCAAAACAATATTCCATTATGTGGCTATACCATTTTATCTTTTCATCTGTTGATGAATATTTGCACTTTTCCTGTCTTTCAGCTGTCATGAACAATATTGCTGTCACTTGTATATAGAATTTGGAGTAGAAATGTTTTTTACTTCTCTTAGGTAATAAAATTATAAGAAGTGTAAATGCTTGATCATATAGTATTCTGTATAAGTTTTGATAATGTTCCAGACTTTTTCCAGAAAGTTTAGCATTTTTATGAGACCTTGCACTATTGTAAAAAAAAAAAAAACATAGTTCAATATTTATAAATTAACAGTGTGGAAAAAACAATTTACAGTTTTCATAATGAATATATCAATTACTGCACACAATGAAAAATCAAAATGTCTCAACATGAGTATTGTTTAAAATTCAACTAAAAATAGGGATTGTGTCATTTATTTAAAATGACTTGGGGATGGTGCTGTGGTGCAGTGGGTTAAGCCTCTGTCTCTGGCATTGGCATCCCATATGGGTGCCAGTTCTAGTCCTGGCTGCTCCACTTCCAATCCAGCTTTCTGCTATTGCCTGGGAAAGCAGTGGATGATGGCCCAAGTGCTTGGGCCCCTGCACCCAGGACAACTAAAAAGTAAAACTGAAACAAATTTATATGATGATCTATGAACCTCTGCCATAAACTTTTCCTTATGCTATAAAAAACTGTCTCAAATACCTCACTAGTGAATATTTCAGTTAACTAAGCAATAACTAATTTCATAACTGTTGGCCAATACCTTGAAAGCAGAACAGAACATAATGGTGAGAGCTTTTTTGATTTCTTTTCTGATGATCTCATATATAACAAACATTACCCTTAGTTGTGATTTGCATCAGACTACCTGTAGACCTAGGCAGGAGTGGTCTCTCCCTAAGTTCTGTGCTTTAGGAGTTCTGTGGTTTTTATTTATTTTTTATTTTTTTTAATTCCTTTGGCTGTATCCCTCTCCATGGAGTAGATCAATCTACAGAATCAAAATGATAAATCTAATTGGGACCCACAACTCTATTCTGTACCCTCCTCCAAATTTCCTGCGTCCCAGAACTCCTGCCTGTGCCTCCACTTCCACAGCCTGCGTGGGAGTCTCATGTGGATATGACCTCTAAAACAGTTCTGTACTGCCAGTGTGCATGGCCCTGATACCAAGGGGGTGGTCAGTGGATGATTCTTCATTGGGTAACTATGAAGCTTTGACATGCAGCTGTGGTGTGGGGAGCAACTCAGACTAGACTGAGTTACTGGAATTAAGACTTATTCTATGCATCTGCTCTCCCACAATATGGCGCTGGGAGAGGAGGAAACAGCTTCTACGCAGCTGCCTCTTGCCAACTTGAGTGATGACCTCCAGGAGCTGATCCTGCTCCTGATTGGAGGAGAGCAGCGTACTCAGCGTGTGGGCAGCCGAGTTGGGATTGGCAGAAGAGGACTATAAAGGAGGAGAGAGACAACATGCACCAGGAACATCTAAGGGGAACATCTATCTGAAGGAACACCTGTGCAGCCCCCGAGAGAGCCGGCCGGCGGTGTGCCGCTCCCCCGCGGAAGTGGGGAATGTGGCAGGGGGAACCGCCCTTCCACGGAGGTGGAAGTGTCGGTAGCCAACCCGGGAAGAACCAGCAGCAAACCCGGGGAGGGCCGAGCAGATGAAAGAACAACGCAGGGTCCTGTGTCGTTCCTCCACGAAGAGGGGGAGCGACACTGTGGTAACCACACATGTTCATGAAAAACTTCAAAAGTGTTGAATGAAGCTTGGGATGGGATGAGAAGTTTGTCAAATGGTAGACAGGGTCAGTTGTTTTGTTTGTTTTTAATTTTTAATTATTTTATTTAAGGTATACAGATTTCATACATTCCATATATACAGATTGAGGAACATAGTGATTCTTCCCAACCTGCCTTCCCTCCCACCCATGCTCTCATCCTTCTTCCTTTTTCTCCTATTCCCTCTCAGTTTTTACAAAGATCTATTTTTAATTAACCTTATACCAATAAGATTAATCCTACACTAAATAAAGAGTTCAACAAACGGTATGAGGGAAAAAATTAGTTTTTTACAGATTCAATGTGATTTATAGATAAAATTCTAAGAACATAATAATACCTCCCCTACCCTCTTTCCATTTCTTCTATTTATTTTTTGGATTTTTAACTTTTGAGATAATAGTCAAAAATACATTACAGTAAAAAGGCTTAATATTTCACAGAATAAGAAATTTAACAGGTAGAAAGCAAAAAGGCCCTCATTTTTTGAGAATATAGACAATGGTTATAAACAAGAATTGAATGGAAAAAGGACCATCCACATACAGTAAATTTTAAAGTAAACAGAGATTATTAAACTATAGTAGTAAAATATTCTTAACCATTCATTTCACAAATGTATAAAATAGTTTTATAAAGCTATATTTGCAGAAATACTGATACACACAGACTTTTTTTAAAAAATAACCTTTAGCTCCCATGTAAGGGGAACATGTAGTATATGTCTTTCTGGGTCCAGTTTCTCACTCAACATGATATCCTCCAGCTGGATACATTCTGCTGCAAACGGTAGAATTTCATTCTTTTTTTATAGCTGAGTAATATTCTATTGTGTATATATGCCACATTTTCTTTATCCATTCATCCAAATTTTGGCTATTGTAAACCATGCTGCTATAAACATGGTGGTGCAGGTATCCCTTTGACGCATTGTGTTCAAGTCTCTTGGGTATATATTCAATAGTGGGATTGCTGGACCACATTGTTTTCTAAAGTTGCTACATTTTACAATTGCATCAGAAGTGTATGATGGTTCTGATTTCTCCATATCCTGCCCACTCTTGTTGTTTTCTGACTCTGATTATAGCCATCCTCCTAGGTTTGAAGTAGTGTCTTACTGTGGTTTCACTTTGCATTTCATGATTACTAATGATATTGAGCATCTTTTCATGTGGTTACAAGCCATTCAAACATATTCTATGGGCAAATATTTTTTTGGATCCTTTACACAATTTTAATTTGGGATATTGGTTTATTATGCTGTTGTAAATATTCTTTATAAATTTCAGATACAACCATTTCATGTGTTATGCTCTAAGTTTCTTTATTCAGCTTTTGAAGCACAACAGATTTTAAATATAATGGCAATCTGCTTTTCTTACTTTGGCTTAGATTATAAATCAGAAATTATTACTATATTTTGTGACTATGACTATTACTATTAGCCCTATATTTTCTAATTTTACTGTGTTAACTTTTAAGTCTTTGTTCCATTTTGTACTTCTCAAAATACTTGATAATTTTGCATGAAGATATAATTTTGCAGGTGATATCCACTTGTTCCTTAAATGTTCATTGAAAAAACTATTTTCAATGGTCTTGACATCACTGCCAAGCCAATGAACCATAGATATGTAAGTTTATTTCTATACTTTAAATTTAGCTGATCTATGAATTTATGCTTATGTTAATTCCATACTGTTCAGATTACTTTTTTTGTGGTAAGTTTTGAAATTGGGAAGGTTGAGCCCTCTAACTGCATTCATTTTATTCAAGATTATTTTTAATAATTTGTGTTCCTTTTGTTTCAAAATGAACTCTAGCATATTAGGCATTTTGAGTTAATTTTCTGTGAGGCATAAGATGTCTATGGTCACTTTTTACATCCGTTTTGAATTGTTCTAACATCCGTTGTTGAAAGGTTATTTTTTCTTTTTTTTTTTGTTTTGCTTTTTTTTCTGATTTGTTAAAACTATTTTACTTATTTACTTTCTACTTTTATTTTCCTCTTCCTTTCCTTTCTTTTCCCCTTCCTATTTTCAGTTTTTTTTTAAAACTTTTATTTAGTAAATATAATTTTCCAAAGTAGTTTATGGACTACAATGGCTCCCCCCCATAACTTCCCTCCCATCCACACCCCTCCCATCTGCCACTCCCTCTCCCGTTCCATTCACATCAAGATTCATTTTCAATTATCTTTATATACAGAAGATCGATTTAGTATATATTAAGTAAAGATTTCATCAGTTTGCACCCACACAGAACATAAAGTGTTAAAATACTGTTTGAGTACTAGTTACAGCATTAATTCACATTGGACAACACATTAAGGACAGAGATCCCACATGAGGAGTAAGTACACAGTGACTCCTGTTGTTGACTTAACAATTTGACACTCTTGTTTATGGTGTCAGAAATCTCCCTAGGCTCTAGTCATGAGTTGCCAAGGCTATGGAAGCCTCTTGAGTTCGCTGACTTCAATCTTATTTAGACAAGGTCATAGTCAAAATGGAAGTTCTCTCCTCCCTTCAGAGAAAGGTACCTCCTTCTTTGATGGCCCATTCTTTCTACTGAGATCTCACTTGCAGAGATCTTTCATTTAGGTTTGGTTTTGTTTTTGTGTTTTTTTTTTTTTTTTTTTTTCTCTCGCCAGAGTGTCTTGGCTTTCCATGCCTAAAATACTCTCATAGGCTCTTCAGCCAGATCCGAATGTCTTAAGGGCTGATTGAGGCCAGAGTGCTGTTTAGGTCATCTGCCATTCTATAAGTCTGCTGTGTATCTGTTGAAGTGAAAGGGACACTATGAGAAACAGTGACTTGATCAGCCCTTGTCCTGACTGTTGATGTACAATTTAATACTTTATCCCTTTTAGTATTTTTTTGTATTACTATTGGTTGAACTCTGTAATTAACACACATTTATTCTTAGGTGTTGAAATTTAACTGAAAAATGATCCCGGTTAAATATAAGAGTGGGAATAAGAGAGGAGATGTACAATTTTTTCTTTCTTTTGTCAAAGATCAAAGTTGAGTATATTTGCACATTTATCTGTGGGTAATTTAATTTTTTCCACTGTTCTATGTGTCTCCTCTTTGCCATTATCTTCATTATAAATGATGTAGATATATATATATATTTTAAATAAAATTAGTTTTTGAGCACTTCAACTTTTTTTCACTATTTTGTTGAATATTATTGGAATTTTGCATTTCCTTGTAAACCTTAGAAACAATTTACTGGTAACTACATAAAAGTTTGCTGTGATTTGTGTCTAGTGGTGTGATGAATTGAGAGATTGAATTGAGGAGAACTGATCTCAACAGCATGCAATCTTCTAATCTGTAACAAGGAATATCTCTATTTACTGGATATTCCTTGATTTCTATCATCATAGTTTTGTGGTTTTATGCACATAGACCCAGTACATAATTTTTATATTGTATTTTTCTTTTTGTCATTAATGATAATTTTTAAAATTTAAATTATCATTTATTGATATAGTAAAACAATGGAGTTTTGTATATTAGCCTTTTAATGTTAAAGCTTAAAATTAATTTCCAATCTACATACCTCATTTTTTTTTGTCATATTGTACTTGTTAGGAATTGTTATGCAGTGTTTAATAGGGATGGTAATAAAGGTCATATCTGCCTGATTCTTTAAATAGGGCGTAAACATCCAGTTTCTCAGCACTGAATGATGTAACTGTAGATTTTCTTAGTAGTTGTTTTTACCAGGTTGATAAGGTCCCTTACTATTCCTAGTTTACTTCTGTGCATTTGAGTTGCCTTGTAAGGGAGTCTATCCAATTTCTCCTTCCATCCCTTATAACACTGTTGTCCTTTATTTCATCTATCTATATTTAAAAATATCCATTAGATACTTTGCTATTATTTCGAACAAACTGTTATTTATTAGATGAATTAAAATAAGAAATGGACAGAATTTGTTTTACTTTCATTTATTCCTTCTTTAATACTGTTTATTTACATTCAAGATTCAACCTAGGATGACTTTTAACATTTCTTATAAAACAAGTTTATGTTCACAAATTCCCTCAATGTTTAGAAATTTTTTTTCACTAGGTAAAAATTCAAGGTTTTTTTTTTCTTTCAACCCTTGCTTAAACGGTTTCTAAGGTGATTTCTGATACAGTTCTTACTGTTCCTCTACTGGAAAAATTCTTTGTTCCTTTCTGGTCTGTATTAAGATTTTCTCTTTGCCTTTGGTTTCTGAAGTTTGGATATAATATTCCAGTTATAAGATTTTGCTTTTCTTTGTTAATATTCATCCTACCTGGTATTCTCTAAGCTTTCTAAATCTGTGGTTTGGTGTTTTGATTTCTTCTATAAATTCTAACTATTAACTAAAATATTCCTTCTGGTCTCTGAAAAAATTAGAGTATTCAAAGCAGGCCCGAGCTGCCTGGATACTGCAGCTGGGAATAATGGAATAGGACCGCGGTTCTATTTTGTTGGTTTTCGGAACTGAGGCCATGATTAAGAGGGACGGCTGGGGGCATTCGTATTGCGCCGCTAGAACTGAAATTCTTGGACCGGCGCAAGATGGACCAGAGCAAAATCATTTGCCAAGAATGTTTTCATTAATCAAGAACGAAATTTGGAGGTTCGAAGACAATCAGATACTGTCGTAGTTCCGACCATAAACTATGCCAACTGGCGATGCGGCGGCATTATTCCCATGACCCGCTTGGCAGCTTCCGGGAAACCAAAGTCTTTGGGTTCTGGGGGGAGTATGCTTGCAAAGCCGAAACTTAAAGGAACTGATGGAAGGGCACCACCAGGAGTGGAGCCTGCGGCTTAATTTGACTCAACACAGGAAACCTCACCCAGCCCGGACATGGACAGGATTGACAGATTGATAGCTCTTTCTCGATTCTGTGGGTGGTAGCGCATGGCCGTTCTTAGCTGATGGAGCGATTTGTCTCTCCATATATATATATATAATATGTATACATATAGAAAAATTTATATATGCATATGTAAGCATATATAATCTCTTAGTATTTCCTATAAACTTTTGTTAGAAGTATGATATATCACAGGTAATGGAAACTGAAGGAAATAAGATTTCAGTGTCAGTTTATGTTAATCTGACTAGCGTGTGCTAAGTTTAATATTTGCTGTAGCTATACTTTTTTTTGTCTCCCCTGTTGACTTTGGACCTTAGTAAGAGCTCCTCGAAGACTCTGCACTTTACAGCTCTTCTTCCATACTCCACTATATTGGGGGGGGGGGGGCTGTTGCTGTTACAGCAAGGTTTAGCACAGGGGGGGTGCATTCTGCAAACTTATGATTAAATTTCAATCTTTTAGTGGCCCTTTGCTCCTTTGATACCCTGAAAAGTTTTCTCTGTCTGCTTTGGCGAAACAGGAGTGGGAGAATGTGCTTCCCCTAGCTAGGGTAGGGCTCTAAGTCTTTGTTTCCTGGAGACCAGTCCTTCTCATGGAGAACATGCTGAGTATATTCACAAGGTTTACTCCCCAACTCCTTGTACCATAACCATGAGGAGGTCTTTCTCAAATTTTTGTCATAGAACTTGGTGGGGTTCATGGATGTGAGACCCACAAAAGCATAGTGTTTGCTCTAAGGTTATAGCCTACAGGGATCTTTCATTCACATATTAGTCCCCACTGAGCTTCCAGAAGTTATTTCCACTTAAATCTACCTACCCAGTGAGGGCTCCAGCAGCCTTTGCTGCAGGAATGTAGGTCTTGAGTATGAAGCTGATTTGTCTTTGCAGAGTCAGTGTAGCGTTTTGCCTTGTGATGTGCATCACTGGATGGCTTCAAAAAAAGCCTTTGATATGTAATTGAGGTTTTTGTTGTTTTGTTTTGTTTTGCATTTTCCGGTTGCAAGGATAGGAGTTACATGACTTCTAAGCTGTTTACTTACCCGAGATAAAACTGAACCTTAGGTCAAGATGACCCAGAACATCTGGCAGTCATCTGCATTACTCTCATTGATCTAATCACCCTCACATTTAAAGCAAAACTAAGCAATGAAATCAAATAATCTCAGTCAACCCTGTGAAAGGCATGAGTATCAGATACGTTACAATCTACAGTAAATTTTACCTCATAAATCTTGAGTACAAAGTTGTTTTTTTTTTCTGACTATTCAACTAATATATATTGTACTTTCTTTTTTTATTTATTTATTTATTTTTTTTTTTTGACAGGCAGAGTGGATAGTGTGAGAGAGAGAGACAGAGAGAAAGGTCTTCCTTTTGCCGTTGGTTCACCTTCCAATGGCTGCCACAGCTGGTGCGCTGCGGCCGGCGTGCCGTGCTGATCTGAAGCCAGGAGCCAGGTGCTTCTCCTGGTCTCCCATGGGGTGCAGGGCCCTAGCACTTGGGCCATCCTCCACTGCCTTCCCTGGCCACAGCAGAGAGCTGGCCTGGAAGAGGGGCAACCAGGACAGAATCCGGCGCCCCGACCGGGACTATAACCCAGAGTGCCGGTGCTGCTAGGTGGAGGATTAGCCTATTGAACCGTGGCACCGGCCATATTGTACTTTCAAACTGTATTTATTAAATAAGCAAATCTTTAGTTCTATAAAATGCATAAAATCTAATATAGAAAGAAAACTATAGGTTCTGTATATTAACTGTTGATTGGTAACAACATATGATCTTGAAAAGGAAAAGAGATGTTGATCATTATTACCACTTTCCTGAAAATACTGCTATTACTAAATAAATTAAACAGACTTACAGGGTTAGCAATGAGAACTGAAACCAACAGTTTCCTTTCTGTGTCTTAAACCTTGCAGAGACTGATGATATTTTTGTCTTTGTACTGAAAGGAAGCAAAATATATAGCTACCTTCTCCAGAAAAGAATTCTTCTAGGAAGACTTTAAGCAACTAAAATCACTTAAACATTATGAGAACAGTGAGTTTAGCAAGTCTCTTGAAGACCCTCACCAGTTTTGCTCAGCAATCCAAAGCTATTATATCATAAATTCTCTCCTGTCCCAAAGAGTTTTCCACCTTTGAAACTTATCTTGAAATCAACTAGTTCCAGTCCTAAAATCCTATACATATTCTCTATTTATGGTTCCCCACAAACACCTATGAAGAAAGTATAATTGGTTTTATTTTGTAACAAGTCTAATCATCTTAGCTTTGCCTGATGAAAATTTATTTAATGGTCTTTGGGGCAATTAATGGTTAACAAAGTGGAAAGGGAGTTGAAAGCATCAGTTTTCATGGATTTTTAATATAGTTTACATTATAGAGTTAAGTATTTTATTTGAAAGGCAGAGTGACAGGAGGAGAGACAAAATATATATATAGTATATACGTATACTATACATAGTATATAGTATATATAGAACATGTACTATATTAATATACATAAATATATTATATGCTTGTTCATGTCCCAAGGGTCTGCAACAGCCCAAGGTTGGCCATGCTAAAGCCAGGAGCCAGAACTCCATCAGGGTCTCCCACATGGATGGCAGGGAGCCAAGCAATTGGGCCATCATCTACTACCTTCCCAGGGGCATTAGCAGGAAGCTGGATCAGAAAAGTGAAGTAGCTTGAACTTGAACTAACACTGTGATTTATGATTGAGATGTTCCCTGCTGTGGTTTAACCTGGGCACCATGATGCTTACCTCTACACTGTAGAGTTTAATGTACCTCTTGCATTTTAAAAAGGAAGCCTAAACTCTCCCAAGTAACCAAATAATAGGAAACTCATTATTTTCCTGTTTTTTCACTTAGACAAATATGTCAGAAAATTCTCCTTTACTTGGCTAACTTATACCATTTGTGTTAACCACTGGAAAACTCGTGATAGCCTCTGGAATGTGTGCCCATTCTAGAAACTCAAATGTAGTTTTTTGTTTGTTTTTTGTTTTTGTTTTTTTTTTTTTTTGCATGAGAAACTTAAAGACTTGGAAGGTAACTTATGAGATACTTTTAAAAAATACAAAGCTGTTTAAAGGCTTCAAGCTGAAAACAAAAGACCTTTAATGAAATGTAAGTAAATATCTCATGGGATTGTCAAAGATCTGATTTCTAGTTTGCAGACATTATAAAATATTAGAGATCATTGTAAATTTTGTAGGAAAACCAGAGTCAGGGATTATTAGCTTTATATAATTGTCAGGCAGATGATTTCATTTGAATAGAACAGTGTTTCTGGTGAAATGTTTGGAAACTACTCATCTATTTCCATACCACAGATAGTTGGCATCCAATTTAGTTTAAGCTTTCTCCCATCCATGATAGTGTACAGATGCCAGTTTGAGAGTCCTGCCTTAGAACCACAGCTGGTTCTATTATTTGCAAGCCTTCTTCAACACATGGTACCTACTTTGTCCCTCCCTATGCTATCAATTCCATGCCTTTGGATTCCTCCTCCTTGGGCTCTCTTTGCCTACTGGGTTGCTCTCATTGCCTGGCCCCCATGATTCCGCCTGATGGTCTTTGTCATCTAGGGAATCAGGATCACATCTTTAGCAGGTCTTTCCTCACTACCCTTTATAAAATAGCAACTGCCCTTTCCACCTCACTTTCTTTTATTCAGCCTTATTTGTCTTTACAACTGCAAGCAGCTATCTGTAGTACATATGACATAAATATACTTTATTGCTATTCTCTTGCATTAGAATATAAATTGCATTGCTTTCTCCTGTATTATCAGTCCCAGGCAACTCAATAACTTTATTTTTTAAAAGATATAAAATGGTTCTGCTTTGCAACTTCCGATATGTCTATTTATTCTTTCTCCCAATAGCTGAAGTTGCAGTTGTTCAGGTTCACTATCACATGTCCAGATCCTTCTCATTAATCCCCATGACAAATCCAATAGGAAGAGGAGTCTCCTTTCTGAGACAGGCCATTCTTAGACTCCTGCCTTGCTTTATGTCCACGGTAGTGCCACTTTTTCCAAAAAAAGATCTTATACAAATGTGTGTGTGTGTGTGTGTGTGTTACACAGAGTGGTGGGAAGTACTATTTCTTATATTGTTTTTAAAAAGTCCAGTATTTTCACTGCCTCAGCACTCAATAGTTAACTGGTAGGGAAAAAATCTGGTATCTTAAACCCGGATAAATCATGAGATTCTCCATGTCCCAGTGTTGGAATTGCCTTATAATCAAATTACCAAAAAGCCAAGATAAAAAATAATTAAAAACGGTTTCTATCCCTTACTCAAGTGCAAATCGAAATCCACATTAAACTCTTGTATCTTTAGAAAATAAAGAGAAAAGAAGCTCCTGGCTCCTGCCTTTGGCCTACTCCAACCCCTGGCTATTGCAGTCATTTGGGAAATGAACCAGCAGATGGAAGAGATCTCTCTGTCTCTCTGTCTCTGTTTCTCTCCCACCCCCCTCTGTAATTCTGCCTTTCAAATAAATAAATAAATCTTAAAAGAACTCTTCTCAAGTTCAAAAAAATTTCTGCACTAGAATGCCACTAAGTTCTTCACCCACAATCTACCACTAAACTCTTCACAGATCCCCAAACAACGTGGCCTCTTCTCGTTCTTCCATACCTTGTACCATACTGCCTCACCTCAGCAAAATTTGCCAGCTCAAATTCTGTCCTGTATTAGTTGTCTGTCTCCCTGCCTATCTCCAAATCTATGTCGGTTACATATCACTCTAGAACTTAATTACTTGACATAATCACTTTCGTAGCCTAAAATATCTCTCCCAAGATACTTATTTACTACAAAGTGAAATATAGTAACATTAACATGGAGAAGTCAGAAAGGAGCCCCTTAGCCTCGTGTTAAGGTGAATGATATTAGCAATAAGCCAAGGTAACAATGGACTCACTTGTTATGGTGCACTGAAAAGGTCTCCAGATCCTCTCCAAAATGCAAGTCCTCATCAAACCCAAATTGACGAATGCCTTGTGAATAACCTTCAATGATATCGAAGTTCCAGAAAAGAAAACCAGAGAAACTGTCATAGATGAGAGGATATTAAGGAGACAAAACTAAATGCAGTATAGAATCCTGGTTGAATCTTCCAACAAAAGAAGGAAAAAATCCTGAAAAGTCTGGTAAAATAGGGGTAGGGCCTTCAGTTAATGCTATTGTACCAATATTAATTTTCTGATTCTGATAATTATACTACATGTTTGATTTCAGTATTAGGGAAAGCTCATAAGGGGACTATTAGACTTTCTATCCTATATTACAATTTTAGGTTAAGTCTAAATGACTTCAAACCAGTAAGTTAAAGAGATACTTGGTTAGTAGTTCTCATATGCCTGTGGATTCCCTCAGTGAGTCCTCTCTGTTCAGTTTATTTGAAAGGCAGAGAAAAAGGTTTTGCAAGGTGTCTGGCACATAACAAATCTTCCCAGCCAGACGAATCAATTAATTCACAAGCTTTTATTGGGATTCTGCTAATGGGCGAGGGTCACCTGTCCCAACAGAACGGGGGGCCAGGGAAGTCGCGCATCAGAGATTGGGAGGGCTCCTTTTATAGATACAGGGCGTGGGGTTAAAGGTTGAGGCAGGTCTGATCCTCATTGGTTGACCTTTAGGCACCTTTAGGGGACCTTGACAAGGACTTTTCATTCCTGGAAGTACGGGTAGGGACTCTCCATTCCCGGAAGTGTGGGCCTTCTCTCCTTGCGGATCCCAAAGCTACCAGATTTCCCATCTGCTGGTTCACTCTCCAAGTGCACTCAACAGTGAGGTCTGTGCTAGCCCAAAACCAGGAGGGAGGAATGCTGTCTCAGTCTCCAGTGGGGATGGGTGGCAAGGATCCAACTACTTAAGCAATTGTCTGCTATCTCCCAAGGTGTGTACTAGCGGGAGGCTGAAATGGAAAGCAGGAATAGGACTTGAACCCAGGGACATCAACATAAGATGCGAGAATCTCAAGCCTCTGCTTCACTGCTTTGCCAACCACATGGCACCTCCATGATTCTTCTGTGTCTGACCTGGTTTCGTGTGTCTGGGCATCTGCCTGGCAAGTTGACTGAGTGTTTGATTGGGGCAGTTGGGAATCTCTCTCTATGTAGTCTTTCTTCCTGTGGTCCTTCCCACTCTAGTGGCTTAGGAAATGGGCCCAAGAAGGCGAACTATAATCTCCCAAATGCCCATACTTGGTAGTTGTACAATATCACTTCTACTTCATTCTGTTCATCAAAGGAAGTCCTAAGGCCAGATCAGATTCAAAGGATAGGAGACATGGCAGTCATGTTACAAAAGGTTGTGGACACACAGAGTCATCTTTTTGTGTTTGGGCTGCTGTACCAAAATACATACTGTATAGGTTATAAACAAGTGTTTGTTTTTCACAGTTCTGGGGGCTGGCAGTCCAAGGTGCCACCAGATTCAGGATCCAATGAGGACCATTCCTCCTAGATGGCATCTTGATGATGTGTCCACACATGTTAGAAAGGACACATGTGCCGGCGCCGCTGCTCAATAGGCTAATCCTCCACCTTGCGGCGCCGGCACACTAGGTTCTAGTCCCGGTCGGGGCGCCGGATTCTGTCCCAGTTGCCCCTCTTCCAGGCCAGCTCTCTGCTGTGGCCCGGGAGTGCAGTGGAGGATGGCCCAAGTGCTTGGGTCCTGCACCCCATGGGAGACCAGGATAAGCACCTGGCTCCTGGCTTCGGATCAGCGTGGTGCGCTGGCTGCAGCACGCCAGCCATGGCGGCCATTGGAGGATGAACCAACGGCAAAGGAAGACCTTTCTCTCTGTCTCTCTCTCACTATCCACTCTGAAAGAAAGGACACATGAGCTTACATGAGCTTTCTGTGGTCTGCTTTATAAATTCACTGACCCCATTCGTGAGGGTTCAGTAACAAGACGTATCTCCTAGAGCCATACCTCTAATACCATCAATATTGGGACAGGATTTCAGAATACAAATTTAGGGAGGACACAACATTGACATCATAATGGAGGATCCATAGGGATCCTGTTTTCCTTGCAAAAAGTTAGAAAGAGGCACATTGAACGGTAGCTGCATAGCCCAAGAAACCAAAGACCACAGCTATGGCTTCCACTCCAGTTGCAGGTTTAACTGTCTTGCTGTAGCCCCTAGGGACTGCTGGGCTTTATTTCTCACAGTAAATCACCCTTTCTTGTGTAAAAATCTATATAGAATTAAAAATAGTGCTGCACTTAGACATTCTTTTAAGGAATGTTTTACATCTTATATGCAAGCATGTGTTGGAGTTAGAATTTTAGGTTTACTTCATTTTGTTTTAGTATATCTGATCCTCTAATCAATAATTTCTATGTTCCAACCTTTGATTTTGCGTTGATTCCAACACAGATGGTTTCTGGGTACGTAAGAGTAATTGCTAGGAAGAGTGAGGGGGTAGAGGGCAATGACAAATTCTCTGTTTCACCGTAGATAATTCAAAGAGTAGATGACCTAAACATTTATAAATTGAAGTGGCCCTGACTCCTTTTTTTCCCCCTTGAATGTTGTATTACAATCAGAAAAAAAGTTTAGCTATAAGCAAAATTAAATGAAGTATAAAATCAACTAGTAACTGAACAAGAAAATAGAAATCAATACTTTTCTATAGAGCAAGGAGGAAGTCAATAAAGAGTGGAAGGGAGAACTCATTATCTACGTTCAGAGAAGCAGAGTTGAGAAATTCTGCCATTGGTTAATTGACAGGGGCAAACTAATGTGTCTCACGGATAGGATTGTTATTTATGATTTGATACTCAAAGGGGTATTACATTCAGAGCTTCCAATTACAAGACCCAATAGAAAGTTGAATCTGCACACATTTCATTTTAATTGAATTCAGTGTTCAAATAGAAAATAAAAGTGTATTCTATCAAAAGGGCTGGAATCTTGGTCTATCTGAGCCCAATAATCTAATGCCATTTTTTCTCTTACCATATGTTTTCTTGTTATTTTAAAACAAGATATATTTTCCCTTACTTCCAATGCAAGTGGAACAGCACCTTCTATTCTTGTCTAAGTCTCACCAAGAGTTAATCTGTCATGGATTCCAAGTACTCATAGTTGGCCCCATATGTCTTCTAGACAGAGTGATAAAAAGTGGAGTTACGGACAGCCAATGGAGCTGCTAGCAGGTTTATACTCTTAATTACCTTCAAGACTTTGAAATCAGGATAACCTTTCCAAGGGGAAGTATCCCTCACTCCAAATGATGTTAATATTTCTCTTAGGTACCACACTTCATTTATGTCCTTAGCCAAAAAAACTGAAGCCCTGTGATAGAGCAAGTAAGAAAAAGCCCTTGCTTTGATTGCAGGAGTTGGAGGATGAGGATAATGTCAGTGCTGTTAACTGCTAATTCAGTGAAAGGTTACAACATAAATGATCATGATGAAATAAAGCTCATAATGCCTGGGTGTATAGATGTGAATATATAACTCAATCCAGGTCTCCCACATGGATGGCAGGGACCTAAGTACTTAAGCCATCAAATGTTGCCTCCGAGGGCATTCATTATCAGGAAGCTGGAATGAGGAGAATAGCTGGAACTCTAACCGAATGGCTGTAACTGAGGCAATAGAGAAGAAAAAAATCACATAAATAAAATACCAAAATTATTAAAGCTGTGGCAAATCTCAATGTATAAATTCAGGAAAAAAATACACATACACACACGGACACACACACAAATATATACATGTTAGGGGAAACTAAATCATGTCAAACAGGAAGGGTAGGAGGCGGAGGGGAGTGTCAGCGATGTCGCACAATAAAGGCTCGTAGCTCCCTGTGTCTCAGATGCTCTGTGCAGGCAATTGTGAACTCCGTGTCCTACTATCATTTTGTTCCATTCTCCATTAGTCCTTGAAAACCTCACTATTCACTTGGATAATTGGGAAAGAAGGAGAACACGAAGAATTATGGAGGGTGCTGTCCACGTGCCAGATTTGGGGATAACATAGGTCACTTTCACCCTCACTCCATCGGCCAGCATAAAGTGTTGAAATAGCCCCTGATGATTCTTGTGTCCCTATATTCATACATCCTGTTTATTCTTCTTAAACTGTGTGTGGCAGGAATAATATGATTTTCAAGATTAAATTATGAAAGATTTCTACTTTCTTGAGCGAGCTTGCCCTTAGATCACTTAGTCTATGGAAAGCAAGCTGCCTTGTTAAAAATAGCCGCATAGCAAGACCCACACACTGGGGAACTTACAGCCAACAGCCAGCAAGTGTCCAATAGCCACCATGAAATGAGCTTGGGAGTAGGTTCTCCAGCTCCAGGTCAGCCTTGAGATGACTTCAGCCCTCTCCCCTTCTAGAAAACCTGTCCTAAGCTTAGGGTTTTACATATTATTGAACCAGAAAAACAGGCAAGGGGAAGAATAAAAGTCTCTTCTGACCTCTGGAAATCATAATGAAAATTTGTATTTCCACTGTGTCTATACATGAAGCTGTCTATGAATACAGAGGTGTTCTCATCATTTACCATCAAGGAAAGTATTCAAAAGGAAGAATTTGTTACCGATAAACAGTGTGAATCTCTCTTTCGAATGAGGATTGGTCCCTAATAAGATAGAATAAGGTTATTTACCAAGTAGAAAAAACAGGAATTTAGAGTCTGAAGATCCAAATTTACCACTGCTGTTTTATGACCTGGGGAATTTGACCTCACTAAATTTATGCTTATAAAATGGAGAAAAGAGGTTTTATTGCCATCATTTTTTTATGTAAGACAATCAGTATGGGTGAGCTGCATTTGCATTTCCATTCTTACATCAAAAGTTGAATTCAATAATAGCATTTGCCCTTTGCTATGAAGGGCCTCTAATAGCCATGATAGCATTTTTGAGCTATATGCACTTGATTCATTCTGCTGTGGAGATTTCCTTCAGAGGGAGGAAATAAGACAGTTTTGAATTATATGGAAGAATGGTTAGACAAAGCGTGACTAAAAAATTTTTCCCAATAACAGTAGTATGTTCATGTATATTCCACTCATGGTAAATTATACCCATGTCTTAATGAGCTCCCAACTTTTACCATCTTTGAAAATTTCATTTCAGGGACAGTGTTGTGGCAGAGTGGGTTAATCCACCAACTGCAATGCCCGCACCCTGTATTGGAGCTCTAGTTCAAATCCTGGCTACTATGCTTCTGATCCAGCTCCCTGCTTATGCAGCTGGGAAAGCAGCAGATGATGGCCTAAGCATTTGGGCCATTGCCACTAGGTGGGAAACTCAGATACAATTCAGGGTCCTGGCTTCAGCTCGGCCTGGCCCAGGTTGTGGCCATTTGAGGAGTGAATCAGTGGATTAAACATTCCTTTCTCTCTGTTACCTGTTACCTTCCAAGTAAATAAAGGAAAATAACTCTTTTTAAAAAAAAATTTATCTCAGCTAAGACCTAGTCTTTCAGCAGATTTTGACTGAGTGCAGATGTGTTACACTAAGCAATTTCTAGTCAAATTTTTTAGTTTTGTTTAATACTTATCCAGTAAAAGTGAATTTTATTTTCATATGAAGTCTAATACTCATGGGGGAACTGAGTCCATAGAAGATGTTTGGAATTAGAGGTGGTTAATTACAGTCCATATCAAAAACAAATTTGTGTTTGAAATGCAATGAAATTGATTTTTTCAATGATGCTACCAAACGTAATCCAAAGTAGTTTCCAGACTAAGGGGCAAGGGCTATGGTGTACCAGGTTAAGCCACATTTTAGGATGCCCGCATCTCATATCAGAGTGCCGGCTTGAGTATCAATGTACCTGGGAGGTAGCAGATATTAGCCTAAGTACTTGAGTTCCTGCCACCCACATGAGAGTCCTGGATGGAGTTTCTGACGCCTTGCTTCGGCCTACTCAGGTTACCACTATTGCAGACATTTGGGGACTGAAAAAGCAGATATAAGATATCTGTCTCTACTTGTCACTCTGCCTTTTAAATGAATGAATAAATCTTAAAAAGAATTCCAGACTAAGGGAAAGCTAACAGTTACTGAACACTTAATATGTGCTCATCGCTGTATTTCTCAAAGACCCTTCTCAAGAATTCCTTCAAAAGTCCATAATCTATACTCACCATGCTCCTAGGATGCGGCAGAGGCAGATCCAATTTTGCATTCTTTTGATGTCAGTGTCCTAGATCATGTTGTTTCAGTTTCAGTTTTCAGAGTTGCATATCCCTAGGGGTTTTGAACATGTTTATGGGCAATGGCAATGAAATTGGAATATTTACATAATTTCCCAAGGGAACCACTTAAAATAAGAAAACATATGGGACCCATAAGTTTAGAATTATTTACCAAAGAACATTATTCTTCCTGATGGGTTACCTTGTACTTCCAGGCAGTACAAAGAACAATTTCCATTCCAATTCAAGGCAGCAAATTCTAGCTGAAGGATGACAATAGTTTTAGAATGGATTACTGCATGAAAATCATCAGATAGGAGTTCCAAAGTGATGGGATTTAAAACACCTTGAATCAATTAAGTAGTCTTCAGAAAATTTAGGGAAAATAGATGCTATCTAAAATTACACTGATATTTCAAACTATTTTTGCACCAAAATAAACTTACCTTTTAATTCCATTTTCCAGGGACTTTTTGAAGTCCAATCATGACTGTTTGTCACATCAGTGATTTGACTTGTACAACAGCCAAAGCATTTCCCAAAGTGACAATACCTTGTCAACCCTATTGGTTGTACTTCTGGGAGTTTCCTAGCACAAAAAATAAAATTCCTAAACAGGATATAGGCTTATCTTCTCCTTTCTTAGCCTTGTAATCACTAAAATCCAATTGGCCAGTCACCCTACACTGTGCCTTTTTTCTTCTACAAGAATATTTAGACTTGGATATTTGCTGTGGGCTGACAGATCTCTTTGTTGAGGAATCATGCAGATATTTTGGCTGCAAACACTTTTAATAAATCCTTACCAAAAATGCAGCTTAACAATATAGATTAGACTTTGCTTTTCATTGGAAGTATTTTTACTATAGGAAATAAGTTTCATTGATCGTTTTTATGAAAGTCAAGGATGGCTGCTTTGTGAATGAGACATGTTTGTTTAATAAGCACTATGATTTTGCATTGTAAACACTGGAATGTGTGTGCACTCTGTTTAGGTATCCTGCCCACTTCCACCCTCTGTATTGTTTTGCATACTTGTAACAGACTCTTTAAACTAGCAAGTTTCAGATTAGAAAGCAGCAGTCCACCGTGGCCAGCAGGAAGGGTGCACATCTTGACTTTGGATCCACAACCATTAGTCATCAATTATCCACTGAATGGGTTCTGTCAGCAAAGTCTTTGCTCGTATTTAAGGGTAATGAACAAGAATGGCACAAATCTTTGTAGACAGGGTGCTTCAAATCAAATTAGAGAAAAATAAAAGCCATCATTTTTAAAGAATTCACTATATGATTAGGTTTAATCCTTCCGACGTGGTTATGAATATCCTATAATGATTATGATGATGCCTCTTTTATAGATGAGCTTATGGGTGATAAGGGATTTCTATGATCACAGTAAGAGGGCAATGGATACAGAGTTTTCACCCATCTTAGTTCAACCACAAATTCTTATTTTTATGTATTATATTATAATTTTAATAACAATGCAAGGAAATAATTTTCAGAACATGAAAAATTAGCATCAACAAATGAGATAAATATCAACTCAGCAACATAGTCCAAAAAATATGGAATTAACACAGTGCCAGGTAGTGGGATAGTAATGGGGTCTGTGGGACTTAGGGAGAGTCTCTGCATTGGATGCTCAAGAAAGGTTGGTCGGGGCGAGGGGTGTGGTTAACATCCTGGCCTGAAACCCTCCGTATCCCATATGGGAGTCAGTATGAGACCCGGCTGCTCCACTTCCCATCCAGCTCTCTGCTATGGCCTAGGAAAGCAGTAGAATATGGCCCAAGTCCTTGGGCCCCTGCACCCATGTGGGAGACCCAGAAAAAGCTCCTGGCTTCAGATCTGCACAGCTCTGGCCATTGCGGCCAATTGGGGAGTGAACCAGTGGGTGGAAGACCTCTCTCTCCGTCTCTGCCTCTCGTCTCTCTGTAACTCTTTCAAATAAATAAGTAAATATTAAAAAAAAAAAAAGGTTGGTGGCATCCTGAAAAGTGTTTCCTGTCTTTTGCTGAATAAGCTAACATCACTTTCCATTCTTCATTTTGCACCCAATATTTTGTTATGAATTAAATGATTTTTTTCAATTAATAAGTTACAGAAATATGAGCATTAAACTTTTCTAGCATTAAGCCATGGAGCTGTCAATTATTCTTTTTAGCAGCACTTTATTCTAGGAGTTTTGCCCACATAACAGAACTAAGATCTGAAAGTCTGAGCCAGCACTTGTTCACCCCTGGGTGCTGAGCATCCTGCCAAATATCCTACAAACTTCATCCTACTGAATGCTCTTATTTTGAAAGAGTTAGAGAAGGAGAGATGGAGATCTTTCATCCACTGGTTCACTCCCCAGATGCATACAATGACGAGGGCTGGGCCAAGTCAAAGCCCAGAGCCTCATCCCGTGGAAAGACCATCTTCCCACAAGGGTCATCGTCTGCTGTTTCTAAGGCACATTAGTGAAGGGCTGGATCAGAAGTGTGGCAACAGGCAGCAGATGAAACTGTTGCACCACAGTGCCAGCCCCTATTATTTTTAAATAAAGAATGTAAAGGATGGAATAGCCACTAAATCGTTATACGTTAAAGAAGTTTCCTTCCAAGGTTTTCTTCCTGACATCATGAACCCTAGAAATGATCAGGAAATGGCTTGCTTATGGTGCCAGAGAAAGACAATACAGTCACTTCTCAGATTCTCACCTATGCCAGTTCTCCTGCCTATTCACTTCATTTTCTAGGGAAAGACGTGACCCATGCTGTTCTCTAACGGCGCTCAGCCCATGCGCTGATTTGAGACAAAGCAAGGAGAAATCTTGACATGGATTATTTTTTCAAGTTCCAATTTCCCTTTGCTGAATTGAATGATAGTTGTGGTGGCCCCAACATTGCTTTCCTGTTTCATGAACTCCAATAAAGCCTCCTGATGCTCTCTACATATTTTCTTTGGAATAGAGACTGTCTTATTAATTTTTATTGCCCTAACTCCTAATTTCATGTCTGACACAGTATCTATACACTATAAATACTTGTGAAATGAACTTCCATGAAACTGTCCCCACCTTACTGGAATACTAAAAATTATTCAATATTGATAAGGGTTTTCATTTAATAGTGCAAAGATAAGGTTAAGAAAAATAATTATCACAAAATTCAGGACGTAAGTTACCTTTAAAGAAGGGGGGAAATCTTCCTCTGGCAAGGAGCACACCAGAGGTTTGTGATGTGCTGGTAACATTTTATTGATTTTCATGGCAGATACACAAGAGTTCAGTTGCTAATTAGTCCTTGAATTTTTTGTAAACACATTTCTGTGTGGTTCATGAAATATATACCACAGATATATAGAGTGCACGAAGCTAATGGAGAAGTGTTCAAACAATTTTTTTTTTCCATAGGCAGAGTCAGACAGTGAGAGAAGGAGACAGAGAGAAAGGTCTTCCTTCCATTGGTTCACCCCGAAATAGCCGCTACGGCCGGCACTGCGCAAATCCGAAGCCAGGAGCTAGGTGCTTCCTCCTGGTCTCCCATGCAGGTGCAGGGCCCAAGCACTTGGGCCATCCTCCACTGCCTTCCTGGGCCACAGCAGAGAGCTGGACTGGAAGAGGAGCAACCGGGACAGATTCCAGTGCCCAGACCAGGACTAGAACCCAGGGTACTGGCACCACAGGCAGAGGATTAGCCTAGTGAGCCGTGGCGCCAGCCAGTGTTCATACAATTTAAAGAAAGTGATAATCTGAATGCTGTGCAACCATCAACTACTTACGTTACCTTAAGAAGAGGAGACTTGGGGCCGGCACTGTGGCATGGCAGAGAAAGCCACAGCCTGCAGTGCCAGCATCCTATATGGGTGCTGGTTGGAGTCCTGGCCGCTCCACTTCTGATCCAGCTCTCTGCTATGGCCTGGGATAGCAGTAGAAGATGGCCCAAGTTCTTGGGCCCCTGCACCCACATTGGAGACCCCAAAGAATCTCCTGGCTTTGGATCTGTGCAGCTCCAGCCATTGCGGCCATCTGAGGAATGAACCAGTGGATGGAAGGCCTTTCTCTCTCTCTGCCTCTCCTCTTTGTGTAACTCTGACTTTCAAATAAATAAATAAATCTTTAAAAAGAGAGAGAGAGACTTAAAATGCCTCAGGTACAGTAATCATCTGACTTTTATTCCAGTGTCCATGCATGTGATAGTTTCTTGGGAAGATAGAAAAAGAAGGGCACTTCAGATGTGGAGAAGCAGTGTTAACAGTGAGACTGAAGGACCTAGGTCCACAAATTTAGGAAACAGATATCCTGTCCATCTGAGAGATGGAGACACATGTTCTCTCAGAAGATGGCTACTCTAGTCTTTTTAGATAAAAAAGCTGAGTGGAAGTCAAAAAAGGGACGGGGCATGTTGGGTGGTGGTGGTGTTGATGAATTTGTTGATTAAAGTAGAAAATAACAGATATCTCTCACGTTAAGTTTATGACATTGAATGAGGCTATAGTATTATAGAAAGGATAAGTCAGAAAGCTAAATGTGGGCAAGTGTCACAAAGAATCATTGAAATATCAGTGATCACACCTAAAAACCAGAAAAAATATATCACCAGGGATTGATGGGTTGCTAATTAGCATTACAAAGTGACGTCAATTTTGTCTTGACATTTCTTTGTTTCGTGGAACTGTGTCATGAGACAACCTAGGTTCGAGAGTGTCTGAACTTTGATATGAATCAGTAAACAGCTGCCCTGCAGTCATAAAATGCCTATGTCTGTTTGCTGAATGAATCCTTTGGAAGGTGACAATCCTGAACGGAGTGCTCCTCTACCTGGAAATCTCACAGTTAAGCACCTTTCACTAGTCAATCAAGATCTGTGGTTGGGGGTATTATTATCCCCTATATAGAATTTGCTTCATTTCTCCGTGTTTAAAACCAGAAGACCACTGGAATGGAAACATAAAATTAATCTGATTGCAGCAGAAAGCATTCTGGAGTGAAAACCTCTCATCCTCCTGGTCTGTCTTAATGGAGAATCAAATGTGATTTGTGTTGTGTGGAGTTGATTACTGATGGGTAATTATTCTAAAATATCTCTTTTCAAATCCTTTGCATGGCAATCAAGGTAGAATGTGAGAGGTTAGGCATTACATTACCAGGGTTATCAGCGGCATATAATTTCTTAATTATGCATAAAAACGAATATCAAATACCTGCTAAAGGTGTTCCTGAATTTTCTTTGTGAAATGAAATCTGTAGCACATATGGGCCTCTGATTCTTATTAGAGAATGGGTAGTTAAAATGACTTGAGCCAAGGTTTTTCATCTCTGAAATGCAAATAATGTTGGCCACTTTATTCTCAGGGTTGTTGTGTGAGTTAATCCTGTAGTATCAAACCTACTTCTTTGGTGTCTGACATACAATACAATACACTGAACAAATGCTAGCTATTATCCTGGTGTTATTGTTAGTCATAATGTATTAATATTACTGCTTATATCTTGTCCAGAGTTAGACTTAGTTTGGTTAAAAGTAAAATAAAATTAATGCCTCTTGGATCTTCATTTCATAATTAAATCAATGGCACAGGGGTAAAATTGTTAGGGCAAGCATTTGGTCCACATCCCATATCTGAGAGCCTGGGTTTGAGTCACGACTCTTCTTCAGATTCCAGCTTCCTGCCCTGGGAGGCAGCAGTAATGGCTCAAGTACTTTGTTCCCTGCCACTGGTGGGAAATCCAGATTGAGTCCTGGCCTCCCAGCTTTGGCCTAAACTAGTCCTGGTTATTTTAGGTATCAGAAGAGCATTCCAGCAGATGCAAGATCTTACTTTATATATCTATTAAGTAAGTAAAAAAACAAATATTTTTGGGTAAAAGATTACAGTTTAAGGTCAATATTTTAAAGATTGTCAGAGATGATCTGTCACAACCTTTTTATAAAAATAGTTTATTTAATCTGTGCTAAGTCACTCCTCAGTTTTCTTTAGAGTGCCATTTGCTATATGAGTGTGTCAATATCTTAAAATGAATTAATGCATTTACTTGCACATCCCAACCCTGTATCCTATAATTTTTGGGGAAAACATGTACTTTGTTTGATTTGTTATGAAGGCTTGTCAAGAACAGATGAAGTGTTGTGAATTGTTACTATTTATGTTAATTTCTTCTCTGAATGTAGAGAATAATACTCTGCATCCTGTTTGTAAAATTTTTCAGATATGTTATTTACCATACTTTTTAAAAGATTTTTGAAAAATTGAATTAATGATAGTTATTCATATTCATGGGAATACAGTATGATATTTTGGTACACATATATAAATACACACACATAAAAATGTTTACTGATTAAATCTGGATAATGTTTCCTCCTCTTCTGTTTGCTCAGAAAACACAATAGGTTATTGTGAACCATATATAAGTCACCTGCTGTGCTATATAACACAATTTATTCCTTCTAATTTAATACCCCTTGGCCAACTACCCTCTATTCCATCTCTACTGCTTCCAAACTCTTAGTAACAACTATTCTATATTGCAATTAACTACTTTTTAGCTTCCACGTATGAAGGAGAATGTGTATTATTTGTCTTTTGAGTCTGCCTTATTTCATTTAACAAAATGGTCCCACTTCCACCCACATTGCTGTAAATGACAGGATTTCATTTTTAAATGGATGAATAGTATTATTGTATATATGCACCATATTTTCTTTACTCATGCATCTGTTGATGAAACTGTGGTTGATTCAGTGTCTTGACTATTACAAATGGTGTTGCAGTAAACATGCAGTCTGTAGCCTTCCCCACTGTCAGCATTCCAGTCAGTTCCTTAAAGGAAACTTCAAGCTCTCAGCTGCTTGGATAGCCAGTGGTTATCACTTTTCTTCTCTTGGCCACATCAGATCCAGTTTTCAATAGTGCTCTCAACTGGATTCTAGTTTTTGTTTCTTAAGTGGTCATTACCAATCTAGGTTGGCAGCCATGACCAAGGTAGCATAGAGAAGGGTAAAGAAGGTTATGACAAACCCCCCAAACCAGAAAAACCTGTGTGGTACACAGGTCTGGGTCAAAGTAGCCCCATGCTACTTGTGCCACCTTGACAACTGACTTGAGCAACAGGTATCTCCACCTTCCAAGGGATCTGAGGATAATAATGCCTTCCCCCTCATAATCTCCAGGGGAGGTGGGCATTGTGAAAACAAGTCACTCAATGCTTGACCTAGTAATATACTTAATACATTTCCACTTTTGTCCCTCTTCCTTCCTACTGAGTTGTTACTGCTGTCTTCAGCTCAGGACTGGGTACTAGAAGCAGCACTATATACCCTGCTTCAGCTGGGAAAAGTTGCCATCCTCTGTTTACTTAGATTACTATTCACACTGAATGATAGTCTGATTTCTCAGTGGGTGTTAGGAGAGAAATATAGAAAAGAAGAGAAGAAATAGGATGGACCCATCATTCGTTGGTCCCTTGTTTGCTTTTCTATTGTGAAAAAAAGGATTTTATGTATTAGAGATGGCCATTTGTTTTGATGATCACACAAACAGCAACTACTGTAATAATACTATTAAACTTGTCAACACCACCACTGATATTCTTAGAATTTAATGAGGGACTAGTTCATGTTGGACAGTGAACCTAGCAATTCATGTAGGAGCAACACAGAACCAGAGGGTCTGGTTCCCCCAATAAAATGACAAACTGAGTGGATCTCATTCCTCCTCCACCATCACCACCTCTATTTTGAACATATTTGGATGAGGAAGATATGGACATAGAGGAAAACTTGTACAGAGTCTGACATTGCTCACTTCTTGTTCTCTCCTACTACACCATACAGGACCATCAAGCATTATCATTGGTAGATCTCGGAACATGCCTGGATTTATCATGTGGCTGGGAGGAATGAAAAATGGAACCCTGAATTATTTGAACATAAAAGATGTAGTAGAGGAAGTACACAGTTCAACTCATTGAAGTGGTTAGTACTGTGAAGGTATTATGGCTTAGTGAGACTCCAGGGTCTTTTAAGCAGTATCAGTGAAGGAAAGTTCAGATGTGCAGACAGCAAACTTTACAGGCAACCTTTTGAAAGATGGCATTTGAGAACTGGTGTCCTTTCTGTGTTTATTTTTTGGAGAGGTAAAATTTGTTTTTCTAATTTGTATAATTTGACACTGTAAAAAAAAAAAAAAACAGAAGCAGACACTGAAGTCCTGATGCATTGCAACTTTATGCTGTTAGCAAGCTGATTTATTGTGGAGCTAAACTTGTGTGGCTTTGCCTATATTGACTTCTTTTGCTGACTTTAATGTTCTTTTGCATATTAGACTAGCCGAAGAGATAAGACCAAAATCTATATGGTAGGAGAGATGATGCCTTTGCACTGTCAGCCATGGAAACTAGTATTATGTTAATAATTCAATTGGTTTTTGATACTTTAGATCAGAATTCTCCAATTTTAGCATGCATCAGAATCACCCAGTGAGTTTACTAAAACATATTCCTGGTTCCTACTATTAGAGGTCAAACTGTGTGAGGTCTAGGATGGAGCTGAACAGTCTACAATTTGTATATGGCCCCTACCCTTTTCACACCACCAGTGATGCTGATATTAGTATCTTTGAAGTACACTGTAAGGAACATGGTCTTTTTTTTAAATATTTATTTGAAAGTCAGTGTTACAGAGGGAAGGGGAGAAGGAGATGGAGAGAGAGAGAGAGAGAGATCTTTGATCTGTTGGTTCAGTCCCCAGATGACCACAATAGCCGGGTCTGTGTCAGACCAAAATCAGGAGCCAAGAGCTGCTTCCAGGTCTCCCACATGAATGGCAGGAGTCCAACCACTTTAGCCATGTTCAACTGCTTTTCCCAAGTGATTATCAGGAAGCTGAATTGAGGGTAGAGCAGGTGGGACTTGAGCCGATACCCGTACGGGTTGCTGGCATTGCTGGTAATGCCTTGACCCCCTATGGCACAATGCTGGCCCCAAGAAATATGATCTTGTGGTGCTACTGGATTCTGTAATTTTCACACTTGTATTGTTCCAAAAAATTACAACCTTTGTTATGTTCTATTTTATCTGGAAAACCTATTAGATTATATTTCATTTCCATTACCTAAGTCCCCCAGACTTCAATCAGACCCCCTGGCAGTCTTTAGTTTTGGTTACCCTTCGAGTCCTATACTAACTTGCTGTGGAATTCACGCATCCACAGAATCTCTGAATAGGCTTCTTCTATAACCTTGGGAATAGGAGGAAAAAAGAGATGTGTCTAGAATACCAAGTCTTGAAAGTGTTTTGGTGTCTTTTGCACAGGACACAAAAGAACCTATTTAAAAGCCTACTTTATCTCATCCCTATAATTTCATCCAGATTTACAAGGTTAGTCATGCATATCATTGGAAGGGAGATGAGACATGGCTAAATTAAATATATATAATCCGGAAAGTTTTCAGATCTACCTTGAAATCAAATCATACCCTTACCTATTCACGCTCCCATTCTGGGACTGCCTCTGACAGGTTGCTAAACATATTGAGGCATTTGTGCAACAGGGAGAGGACATGGCAAAGGAAAATAGATACGGAAGACAAATAAGTTTTGTATGTATGCTTTAGTTTGTCTGACCTTCTATTTTCTCATTCAGAAAATTGGAATGTCAATAGGACCTCGCAGAGTTCTTGTAATGATTGCAGTAAACATGTGTAGAAGCAGCTAGCATGAAATCCAGAACATAGTAATGCCCAATTAATATTAATTTTGTTATTTTTCTTAGTGCTTACTGACTGCATCTCTGGAAGAGCATGGCAAATGGAGAATACAGTGAAATGTTAGGTTCTTAGAAATTAGAAAGTGGTTGATCTCCTGGCACATAATTGAATTAGATTTATTCTGTTCTCTTTTTCAAAAATGAAGGTTAGTGAGTATTCCATGTACTGGCCTAGAAACCTGACATTGGTGACAGAAAATCTATAAAATAACCTCATGTTTCCAAATAGAGGAGAAACATGTTGTATGCTAAAGGTAACAGAGATGATATGGATGGTGAATATTCCTATGACAGACATCTTTCATGTTTGACAGTGTGTCTTAGGAGCTCCTAAATGTCCACAAATTATATGAAATCAGAAAACTTGGGATCTGACATTGAAACATCTGGAAAGAAAATGGAATTGGGGGTTGGTTTTAATTCCAGCTCTACCCTTAATGAAATGAAATTTGGGACCCTGCAAAAGTCACTTAATCTTCCACCAACACACATAAACATACACACACATGATTGAGCTAATGTGACTTTTAGCTTAGAAATAACACGCTTTTCTTAATCATATTTTGTTCAAAGGATGTAAGATATTTATAAGGTAAAAAAAAATCTAGGTGCCAAAAATTCGCATGCAGAGAAGTGCTTCAAAGGGAAACAAAACAAAACAAAACAAAACAAAACAAAACAAAACAAAAAACAGGGAAAACAAAGCTATGCTCTTGAAGAGCTTGTCTGTGTGACTGTAGTTCCCCTGAAGACAGAGTTCTGCTGAATTCCCACCCCCTTCTTAACTTATTGTTAGGTTTCTCTGTTCACAGCATACTTTCAGAGGAGTGTGGGTCACCAAACCCTCTCCAAAGGTTAGAGTCCCACTGTATTAGTGCTGAGAAACTGGGGCTCTGCCTGTTCCTTGCCACATCCACTGTCGGCACAGTGCCTCCTATATAGTGAGAACTCAATAAATATTTGTAGACTGAATGAAGAAACGGATGAATGGCAAACAATTCAGATAATCCAGCCCCAAAAAGGTTATCCTGGAGAGCCTATACAAGTCAAATTTTGAGAATTTCTACCTTGCTGGATTCTGTATAGACACAGCCCTGATTTCTTCTAGGGCCTGAAGGATAATTACAATAATCATTCATGTCTCCATGTAGAAATAAGGTGTAACTTTCATACTTTCCCAAGGTGCATTTACCGTGCACACTTCATTTTAGAAAGATTAATATGAAGAATTAGCAGCTCCACCACAAGGATAATGAGAAATATAGGTAAAATTAAAGTAGTGGAAAATAGAGCATTTTTTCCATTATGATCAAGCAAAAATGTTTAGTAGAAGGCCCTGCATGAAATCATACTCAGTGCCATGCAACCTTTACCACTAGATTTGATTCTAAAGTGCTTTCCTCCTTTGCTTTATCAATTTAATTACCGTATCTTTAAAAATAGGTTTTGAGCATAATATATGTGCATTATATTACAATAAGTGTAGGGATGATAAACTGTACATACGGCATTTTCTACCTACAAGAACAGCACAGTCAGTTGAAGTCAAAGACATATGCACACAAATCTACACATGAAGTGTCTGATGGTGCCAATACTAAATAGGGTGAAGCTTAACTAAGATTTCTGAAATATGAGTAAAGAGTAAAAGCTATGATGGTGGCTAGGTTGCCGACACACAGGATATGGAGCAAATCTTACTCTCTTAACAATGGGTACTAAAATGAAAGCACAGGGCCACTGCTTGAGTGTTTAAGAGTAAGTCCATCAGTTTGCCTAAGGTTTTGGCAGAAACTGTTTTGACAAGGATAAATCAATGAGGTTACCCATCTCCAAGACTGTATTCAAAGGCAATCAGGAGGGGCTGGTGTTGTGGCAGATAAGGCAGCTGCCTTTGACAGTGGCCTGGATGAAACTCCTGGTTTCAGTCAGACCCAACCCAGGACATTGCAGCCATCAGGCAAGCGAACCAGTAGATGGAAGATCTCTCCATGTCTCTGCCTGTCTGTGTCACACTGACTTTAAGTAAAGAAATATTTACCTTTTTTTTTAATCCAGAAGCCAGTTAAGGCTAGCATCTGTTGCTATGTTCCAGCCTGAAGGTACAACACAATGGTTTAGCTTCCATTTGAATATGGAAAATTAATCAGGTAGTTCACCCTTGCTATCTTTATTTTTTGTGCCAATTCGATGTGGCTGGAGACACTGAAGAAAGGCAAAAAAAGGCAAAAAAAAAAAAAAAAAAAAAAAAACAGGGAAAACAAAGCTATGCTTTGTTTCTAAGTTTCCATTTAGCTTAGAAATAAACATACTGACCCTCATTGTGAATGAGACTGTGTTGGGAGGAAGGTTATTTTTAAAGAATGAGCAAGTTTCCAGGACAAATTGGAGAATCTCTTGCGTTGTCCTATTCCTGGAGACTTCACAATGCACAATTGGGAAAATGTATGCATCTATCTATGCTTCCTTTTTAATCACTACTGCTAATATCTGCAACCTTCCTAGATTCAGTCCTGCTTCTGCCTTCTAAAGGGCTTCTGAACTAGGCTTGCACTCTTCTTTACCATCTGGTAGTATTCACAACTAAGCCATTTTATTTTATAGTTTATAAAACATTTTCACTTAATGATTCATTTAAGGTACCCAAAAACCATGAGAGGCTGTTCTCAATATTTTTGCTTTGCAAATGAGGAAAGAGATTTAGTAGAGATAGAGGCAAATCAGATGGGGAAAACAAATATAGAAGACAGGGTAGAAAGAGCAGGGGAGTCCCCTGGAAGTAGAGGACACTACAAGAAGCAAGACTGTCCACTGGAGAGTTGTGTCTCAGCGATGACCAATTGTTGGTAGGGTCTAAGTTTGGGACTTGATCCTTCTTTACTCAGAGTCCACAATCCAAGATCAAAGACTTCATAGAACTTCATGTACCTATAAAGAGATCAAAATTCTGGCCTTTATATCATCTTCCTGCTCACATGCATGGGACATTAACCCTTTTTTTAAAGTGAGATTGGTCTTTGCCAAAGAATTCCCTTGCATGTTAGAAGGGTGAGGGACATCATGGTACAAGAGAGAATGTTCTGATTTTAGAGCAAATGTATGCAAGAAGAAAAACATGGGCAGAGAGTGTGATGGAAGCTGATATAAAAAATGCTAGACACAGATCAGATGACAGTTGATTGCTATCAAAATGAATATTCCATGAAAAAATATGTTGTGATGCATATGCTTATCTTGAACTCTATGTCTACCCACATTCCTTTCTTGACTTCCTTCCTTCTGATATGTTTGAAATATTTAAGAAACTCATTAATAAATACCAAGGACAGATGAGTTCCAGAAAATTATTTACTGAGCATGAGATAAAGCATATAAATAGTAACCTGACGCTACTTCTCTTTCATTTTGTTTGTATTAGAATTCATGGAATATATTACCTTTAAGTGCATGTTTCTCAATCAGAATATTTATGTCAAGGTTGGTTTATGTTTTCATATGCAAAGGCAAAAACATATGGACATCCTTTTCTGAATATTCTATCTCAAAACACCTCAGCACGAGTGACTCATAGACTGTCCAACTTTTCCATCATCCTTCTCTTTGTACCCTTAGCTCCTCTGTGAATTTCATTTTCTCTTTGGATATCTCTGCTATACCTCTCAATGTTAAATAGTATAGAGGTGATTGTTAACTTAAGGAGCTATCCTGAAATGAAGTGAGGCAGACTTGGATTGTCTAAGGAGAAAAACATAAGAGATTCAAAGTGCTCAGGAATTAGAGGGTTGGGTATTCATTTTCTGTCTACTCATTATGAATAAAAATGAGAGTTGAAAACAAGATGGGATTTTTTTAAAAGATTTTATTTATTTGAGAGGTAGAGTTACAGACAGCAAGAGGGGGAGGCAGAAAAGTCTTACATCCACTGGTTCACTCTCCAGGACTAGAGTAGCCAGGACTAGAACTGGTACCCCCATGGGATGCTGGTGCCTGTCGCTCCCCGTCTTCGTGGAGGAACGACACAGGACCCTGCGCTGTTCTTTTGTCTGCTCGGCCCTCCCCGGGTTTGCTGCTGGTTCTTCCCGGGTTGGCTACCATCCCTTCCACCTCCGTGGAAGGGCGGTTCCCTCTGCCACTTTCCCCACTTCTGCGGGGGAGCGGCACACCGCCGGCCGGCTCTCTCGGGGGCTGCACAGGTGTTCCTTCAGATAGATGTTCCTGGTGCATGTTGTCTCTCTCCTCCTTTATAGTCCTCTTCCACCAATCCCAACTCTGCTACCCACACGCCGAGTACGCTGCTCTCCTCCAATTAGGAGCAGGTCCTGCTGCTTATTGGTTGAACTGGAGGCAGCTGTGTAGAAGCTGTTTCCTCCTCTCCCAGCGCCATATTGTGGGAGAGCAGATGCATAGAATAAGTCTTAATTCCAGTAACAGTCTAGTCCGAGTTGCTCCCCACAGTGCCACAGGCAAAGGATTAACCTATTTTGCCACAGCAGCAGCCACAAGGGATCATTTGATATATAGTGAGATTTGGTGAAGAATAGATCCAGACTCTACAGGGAAATGATGGCAGTAGATGAAAATTGGGATACTTGAGAATGTACAGAGGATATCTTACTAGGCTACTGGGCTATGGTCTGGAAGCTAGAATCCACCTAAGCACTGGATTGGTGAATATGACTCCCTCAGTGAATGGGAGTACAATCCAGAAAAGCAAAAACATTTTCTTCAAGGGAGAAAATAAAAGAATGCAGAGTGCTGAGAATAAACAGGGTCTCAGTTAAGAACAGCACTGTCCAAGTAAATACAAACATTAAAAAAAAAGAAGAAATTAAAGTTTATTTTTGATGCGGAAGAAAATCCCAAAAATTCATGCACATAAGAGGTCTTCCAAAAGTTCATGGAAATGCACATCATGGAAAAAATGATTCATAGATTTCAAAAACTATGTTGGCTTCTGCCACAGTTTACTTTTATTAAGATGTATTGATACAAGTCCAGGCAATATATTTAATGACTCAGAGCTCTTGATATATTTCAATGAGAGAGTTTCCATCCACTGGTTCACTCCCCAGATGGCTGCAACAGCCGAAGCTGTGCCGATTTGAAGCCAGGAACTTCACCCAGGACTCCCATGTCGGTGCAAGGGTCCAAGGACTTGGGCCGTTTCCCACTACTTTCCCAGGCCATAGCAGAGAGCCGGATCTGATTTCTATTGCATGCTGCCACTATTTAAAGAAAGTAGAGAAATTTCATGACAGAAAAATATTGGTTCCTCTGTGGCAATTTGGATTACTGACCAGAAAATCTCCTTTTTCAACTTAATTTTGAAGTTATAAAGAAACACGTTGACTTTAGAAAATAAGTAGAACTTGGAGTTAAGATTTCTAAAAGATCTCTGTATTGATTCATGTATCCTTGGAAAAATTCTACCACAATACAGTGATTAGGATCTCTTGGAACTATTATTAAAATATCAGCATTTATTATTTAACATCTTTTCTAAAATTCATGACTCTATTTTGGGCAAATAATTAAACCTTTGATCATTTATGTACTCATGAAGGCCCAGAAGCAATCTTTCTAAATGCCAATTCTTACAAAATACTGTGATGATAAATAAAAGAAATGCAGGAATCAGTCTGTAGGCACATATCTGGCTAGGCAGTTTTGCTGTGTTTTGTTTTCATGCAAAATCTTGTTGTATACCTTTATTCTTTTATGGTTCGGTTTTAGAACTTATATTCCTAAAATAGAGAAAAACAAGTTTTGCAGAGATATGTAGATGGCTGATTTTTGCTAATGTAATTTAATTATATCCTGTTGCTTTGCTACATCTTTTCTACTAGCTTCTCCTCCCTGCTTCTCTTTGTTTATAGACACCACTCTTGTTTAGGTTTCATCCCACCCATTTGGCTACTCCTTGGCTCTGTTTCCACATCTCACCAACCTCTAATGCAGGGGGTCTTCCAGGCTTGTGTCCAGGAAGTTTCTAAGTTAATAAGACCCCTTTTTTATTTCATTGTCTCTGCTATTGGTTTCCCTAAACTGCATCCAAGCCCCCAAAACCCACATCCCCACCATAGGCTCACTAGTTCAACTATTTGTTCAGTATGTCCATATTGAAAGCTAAAAGGGCATCTCAACCCAAACATGGCCAAAATTAAACATTGATTTTCTTAAAAATTTGTATCCTCAGCAGTCTTTTCCATATCAGTAAATGGCAAGTTCATCCTTCTATTTGCTTAGGTCAAACTCTTGGTGTTACCCTCAACTTTCTCACATTCAGTCCATCAGAACAAACCTGCTGCCTTAAGTGCAGGCTTTATCTAGACTTTCACCACTTGTGCCCTTCACTGCTGTGAGCAGATATCATCAACAATAGCACTGCATCTCCCTTCCTTTAGCCCTGATAGCATGTGCAAAAGCCAGGGTGATTGTTTTAAAATATGAATCTAGAGTTTTCTATTCCAAAAGCTCTACTGATGTCTACACTGAAAGAAAAGTCATATGGTCTTGTGTATATAGCAATTGGTCACCTTTTGAGTTCATCTCCTACCACTTTGCCCACCACTTACTCCAGTCCAGCCTTACTTGTATCCTTACTGCTTCTTTGACATTTTCTTGTCTCTGAGTATTTGTACAATGTGTGTGCTCCTTGAAATTCCTCCCCTGTGGACATTACTTCATTATATAGGTACTGTGAACCTCTACTCAAATATCACCTCCTGCAGAGACTCCTTATCTGACCAGTCCATCTAGGGTAATGACCCCTTACCCCTTCACTCTTCCTTCTTCACCTGATTTCTCGAACCACATAGCCCTCGTTTACATGGCATCCTTCCTGTTTCCTTGTTTGTTTACTCATGTCATATAATGTCAGATCCCTGAGAACAAGGATAAACTGGGTATTTATCCCAAAGCACTGTCTTCTTCCTAGTGGCTAACAAATAAGTGGTTTAATTGGTCCATTCCTACTTTCATATTTATCAGCCACAGAGTTTTCACTGATAGTTAAAGGAAAGTACATGGGAAAGGGGCCAAAAGGAAATTGGGAGTTCATCCCTGGGAAGAGATTTTTCTTTGAGACTTGCTCCATGAGTTGCAGTATCACCTGAGGGTTGAGCTTGTTAGAAATGCATATTTGGGTACTCCAGACCAAACCTACTAAAATATACTCTTGCATTAACTCAATTAAAACCCAAATTTGGTTTTAGTTTTCACAGTTCTTGGTGGTGGTATTGATAACCCTTATGGATGCTGGGAGTGTGACCAGGACCAAACTATAGCTTTTTGGCTTCCTTTATACCCTAGAACAAGTGAGGATTTCAATATTGGAATTCATCAGGATTATAAATTTTAACAAGATTCCCAAGTAATTTCTGTGCACATTACAGGAAGAAGCATTGTCCTACAGTCCCCAGATTGACCCTATCTTTCCTCACTGAGATATCTGCTTTTGTTTCAACAAGGTTATGACTTGCCCGGTATCTGATACTGAGTGATCTTTCATGTTATCTGCCTCTCAGAACTTGTGACTTATGACAAATGAGAAAAGTGACTCACATCAGGGAAAGTAATAAGGGCAGGCATCCCGCTGTCATTCAATTTTTGACATAGGAAAGACCCTGCCCAGAAGACTCTGCAGGGGGAAATTGTCACAAGAACATGGTCACCTGCCAAGAAGTGGACTGCCAATTTGAGCCAAAACAAGCAAGAGTCCATTGAGAATTGCCAAAGGCCCAGTTTTCCTACAGGCATTATCTTGAGAAGTCAAGTCCTTTGTGCAACAGAACTGTAGTTTGAAACATAGATGGGAGACGGTGTGCCTGCATCTGACTTGCACTTCATTCTTCTCTCTAGTGGTCTTGGAAAGAGCATCTCCTCTCCTGGTAGCTGCTATAATTAGCATATTATTATCTTGTCATTGTTCAAATTTCGTTTGCTAAATCATTATGAACTTCCCTGACAGGCTGCTGATACAAGGTCAGAAAATAACAATTCATGCCTGTCCTAAGCTGGGTTTCTGGAAGCAGAGTCTGAGAAACGGATATGAATGCCTGTGATTAATTGGAAGAGTGCTCTTAGGAGAAAGGGAGGGATGACAGTAGGATAGGGCAGCAAGCAAAGGACAGGATAGATTAAGGAAAAATGTGGGCTGAGTTGAGGTTGAAACTCAGTCTGATCCCACAGGGAGGCATGGAGCATGAAAGGCAATCAGACTGGGTCCCACTTCTTATGAAGCAGCTACAGACTGCTCCTAGAAATGATGTGTAACTGCCCAGATACTCCTCAGTGGGGAAAATCCTACAGACCAAGGGCACTTCTCAGTTTAGGGACATCGATCAGTGAGCAGTTAAAACAGCAGTTAGGGGTTGGGTGTGCCACAGGTAAATGCTGTCTGACAACACTTGTATTAGTGACCAAGCCAGGGACCCTTTCTGAAGAGTAATTCTCCATCTAGATCAGGAACCTGCCTTTTTTTTTTTTTTTTTTTTTTTAGGTGAAGAAAGAAATTCTTCCAGTTTTAGTTAATGTTTTAAATTTAATTGCCTTTCACTGCTTCAAGTTAAATGTAAATATTAACTCATTTAGTCTTTTAAACAACCCAAGAACGATTGAAGTGCTTTTGTTTGTATTTCATTGATGGAAACACTGAGGCAGTAAAAGCCTAGGTCATTTACCCAAAATAAACAGCGGAGATAGATTCTAGTCTAAGAAGTCTGGCTCCAGAGTCTTTTTCTTAGCTATGATGTGTCAGCTCAATGACTGTCACTTTGAGGAGAGCAAATGTCAGCCAATTCTGGACACGTTAAAGCTGCCAGCTTTATGTTGCCTAAATAAACCAAAATGAATCAAATGAGCAAAAAAAAAATAATATTAATCTTTTTTAAACCTTGTATAGCTTAGCTTTATAATAAAAACTCTCAAAACTTAGTGGCTTAAAATAACATGCATTAATTTGGCTTTCAGTTCTGTAGGTTTACAATGTGGGATGGAACAGCTGGTCAGTTACCTTCCTGTTGGGCTCAATTCTGCATTCTGTGGCCAGTGGCTGCTTGTCTCTATGCAGCTCTACATCTTAGGGTGGTTGCCTGAAAGCTGGAGTGATGGGAGCTACTGGCACATGTGTCTCTCATCATCCAGTGTCTTGGCAGGTTTCCAACAAGGAGACTTGACACATACAAGAGGTCTTGAAGCAAGCAGTTTTTGCACACCATCCCATCTGCTGTATCTAATTGGCCAAAGCAAATCACAGGCCACCCTCAGATTCAGACCAAAATTCACTTAATATTTTGATGGAAGGAGTTACGAGACCATATTGCAAAGGGACAAAGAAACTGGGAAGGGAATAATTTGTAACCATTTTTGTTTTTAGCATAGATGTTATTCTGTGTCTTTTAGTTATATTAGAAACATGTAGTATAAGCGCTTCCTTCACATTTTGTGCTTTTACATAAAAATACCAATACTATTAGAAAACTTAAGATACCAAGTTACCACTCTTAATTAGTTAAAAATAATATGCTATCTAAACAAGTTTGGCTCTTGATGTTTTTAATTTATGAAAATGTAAAGATCAGGCAAAGTTAAAGTAGAATAAAATGTTACACAATGATGCTTGATTCTCTCATGCTCTCTGAGTGGCCACCCTCATTGTATAGTCCCTAACATGGTCTTCCTGCATGGGATTATGTTTACATACTGCCTTCCACTTTGTTATTTCACCGAGCTGTATGTCCTGAAGAGATTTCATGTTGGCACAAGTAGTTTTACTTCAGAGGACTATGCATTTTTAAAATAAAGTTTAAGGATATACCATAGTTAGCTTACTTATTCCCTCTTAAAGGAAAAAAAATTAGAAGCTTCATAGTAGTAGTCACTTTTGGAATTCAGTGGTACAAAGTTCTGGAGAAAATACATTTAAAAAACTGTGCAGTTATTTTTATTCAAATACAATGATCACATGCAGACAGGGTCAAGCCTACAATATTTGAAGTACAAAAAATCAGAAATTCTACTTGTAAAAATCTCCAATCTAGAAAGAAATCCAAGTTTAAAATTGAAGAATGGAGGTAAAATGAAGAATTATAGGCATATAATCTAAACTATTAAACCAAGCTCAAACGATAACCATTATATTGATCATAAAATGTGTGCAAAGTAAACATAATGTAAAATTACTGAATGGATAATGTATCATTACTGAGGATTGGGAGGGTTGTCTGCAGAGAATGTGCTATTCCCATTATCTTTTAGAGCAGGAAATCAATAGAGTATCTAAATTTGAAACATAAAGGAAAAAATAATCTTATCTTAAAGTATCTCTAATTTATTAATTTCAAATTACTCTTTTGGCAACTAATGTCAGATGATGAAAGAACATTAAAGTTCAGCATTCCTTGTTTTCATGAGATTTATCATTTGATTAATATAACCAAATTTTAATTAAAATTCTAAACAAATGTAGCATTATGAAACCAGCTTTCTAAAATTATTTTTTCTTTCAGTATTTATTAAGTTGTATACATAAAGCTATGCTTGAAATAATGTACTCTGTTAACAATTTTTACTTCGGGGTGATATGTATAATTTTGAAAATATTTTATCACTTTGATTTTTTAAAAAAATAATTATTTCTGAAGACTTAGGGGCAGACACAGAGAGAGGGATCTTCCATCCACTGGTTCACTCCCCCAGATATTCAAAACAGCGAGAACTGAGCCAGGTTGAAACCAGGAGCCAGAAGCCCTGTGGGTGGCAAGGGCCCAAACTCTTGGAGCATCTTCTGCTTTTCCCAGGCCATTAGCAGAAAACTGGAATAGAAATGGAGCATCTAGGACACAAACCAGCACACATACGGGATGCCAAAGTTGCAGCTAACAGCTTTACCTGCTACTCCATAAGGCTGACCCTGTCTGATTTTTTTGTATAATCCTAATATTTTACTTATATGACTTTATATAAATAAAATCCTTCTAAATGATTAGTTATGAAAAATACTGTAAATGACATTTAATAAACTGGCCAGAGACATTTGCATATGCATAATAATGATCTTATAGAAAAAGAACAATTTATGAATGATGAAAAATCATTACTCAATATACTAGAAACAAAAAGTGAAGATTCTCTAGTAATCAGAGAAATTCAAATTCAAATTAACTTCTAGAAAAAAATCTGCTTGTTTTAAATGGTTATTGTTACAGACCTTCCCACATCCTGGTATGTGAAGTATAAATTGATCCAACTTTTCAGAAATGAAGCTTGACAATATATGTCAATGTGCATAATCTTTTGCAACTTTAGGAATTTGAATTTTAGAAATGTAACCACTTATTCATGAAAACTGGTTGTATGACAGTGTTATTTACAGAAGTAAAACGTAGTAAATCTGAAAACTTATCACTAGCAGAAAATTTAGAATCTATAATTATTTATCATATATTACAACTTCATTTTACTGAGTCTTTTTAACCTGCCCAGTTTTTTAGGGGCTTTGCACACATGATCTCATTTTCATTAGTATGGTGCAGGATACTGGGCCCTGATTCACATTTCACACTTGAGAGATTAGGAAACATAGTTGAGCTTACCAAACACATGTGGTAAGATTTTGATTCAATTTGACGAAAAAATGAATGTTCTTCCATATCACATGTCTATCCTGTGAAGTAATACTGTGCGCTGATTTTAAATGTAGTATTAATTTTGAGTTATCACTGAAATTGACTGCAAACACTGCTGGTCAATAGTAAATGGTTTTTTTATCCTCTTTACAGTTTTCTTATAGTTGCTGAAAGACTTCCCAAAATGAATGAGCACCCTCAGGCTTAGTGATACCCCTTCTAATATCTATATTAGGAAATTTTGGCATGAATTGTAGCTTAAACACATTTATTACAATGTTGTATTTTAGAAGCCAGATTCACATAGTATGTGACATGTATTAGGCTGGCTGAGGTACATGGGATGACCAAGATCGGTTAGTGACAGTATACTAGAAAAGTTTAACTTCACTAATGAAGGGTTGTGCCTTGAGAAGCAATAGCCCATTAGAAGTTTGGGGAAGACACTTACAGGTCTTTTTAGTTTTTTTTTTTTTTGTGAGGGTGTCTTGTGGATGCATGGACTGGAGCTAGTAATGATGTTTTAGCTTTGCAGTTACATGTACCAGCCAGGAGAAAACTTTGCATTAGTCAAGATGGAGCTTATCTGGGTAAGAGTGAGGCAGCTCTTGTTCCGAGAAGAACCAGGTATGAAGAGCTCCTGTAAAAGAGACCTCAAAGAGGAAAACAAAAATTGGGTCAGTGTGCATTTTATTATAAGTTGAAGAAGAAATCAGTGGTCTTTTCTCCCCGTAACACTGCCTTCTTGTTGTGAACATTGTTATGGAAGTGACAGAGGTCAGTCTTTGTTAACTACTTCCTATTGGACAGAGTTATAGAGCTTTCCCTACTAGAAGTTAGAAGGAATTGATTGACAGAGGATACCTAGGAACATTTTTTTTCTTTGTTGAGCTTGTTACTATCATTGGAAAGGTTGTCTGAGAGCTTGGACCAACTTTTGGTTGGAGAAGTTTGGAAATTTGAGGAAACTGAGACCCAAAAGGAGTTAACAGCAGAAAGGCTGCTATGGGACCCAAAAAGGGTATTAGCTAGGAGAATCATGACCAGATGTTAGTCTTGAAACTCAAAGCCTACTGACAAGCACTCTCTAGAAAATTTACTGGTCCTTTTAATAATACTTTTTAGGCTGATGTATAACTTACAGGACTGATTCACAAAGGAGCAAATTTTTTTTTATTCCCACAGCATAGGTCCCTCCTTGATTAGCAGTAAGAAGGTCATCCAGTATTTGCTTATTTTATATTACCCCTTCCAAGGAGATCAGCTGCTTCTGCACAGTGCTGACCTCAGCTTCTAGGTCAGTAATTTGTTGGCTTAGCTCAAATGAGAGTCACTTGTCCATGGATAGAGAATAAAGCAGTCCAGATGATTTGGTGCCTATTCTAGCAAGATGCCCACTGCAGGGAGGATTGCTCACTTAGCACACATGGAGTCTGTGAATAAACAGGGAAAGGGAATACTATCATTGATTAGTGAGAGCAATAAAGTAGGCAAGGGTGCAGGTCCCAGTTCAGTTGACTGGGAGGCATAAGTAAGTACTAGTTTCACAGAGGAAGTAAGTGGGGAAGTTGGTGGGGTCTAAGCATGCATCAAGAGTTATGTTGAAATGGGGCTTAGATAGGAAAGAAGAGGAAGCTTTGATCCCTTCATAGGTAAAGGCGATGATCATTCTAACTAAAGTGGATAAGCAGGTTGTTAGGTAAGGAGAAGTGAATGACTTGTATGCCCAAGTGAAAAATGGAATTGTGAGATTTCACCCTAATTGATGGCCCTCAGGGGAATGCAAACTCTTGTAGTCGGCTCACTTTAATTTAGTTGGAACCAGAAATTGTGGCTCTTAAAAGGGAAGCTTGGGTTGGGACCTGGGCAAGGTGCCACCCAAAAAACTGTGTTTAATTGGTAGTGAGATGTAGGGTTTGGGGAAGACTGTGTTATAGAAAGGGTGAGTCTGAGAGAGATGTATTTGGGTAACTGCTTTAGTCATTGGTGCCAAGGTAGGCCTATTGTCAACTGGAAGACACACAAAGGAGAACTTCTCTGAAAGACTTGATTATTTGGGTCCCCAGAGATTGATTTGTACTGTTTCTGCCAGGTGTCTGAGGAGACAATATGGGAGGTTATGGGCTTGACTCTGGGGTTGAAGGCCCATCCTGGGTAGTCAAAACTGGAAGGGGCTAACATTTTGAGCTGACTCTAGTCAGAAATGTAGCTGGGATGGCCGGCGCCATGGCTCAATAGGCTAATCCTTCTCCTGCGGCGCTGGCACCCTGGGTTCTAGTTCCAGGCGGGGCACCGGATTCTGTCCCGGGTGCTCCTCTTCCAGTCCAGCTCTCTGCTGTGGCCCGGGGGGGTACAGTGGAGGATGGTCCAAGTGCTTGGACCCTGCACCTGCATGAGAGACCAGGAGAAGCACCTAGCTCCTGGCTTCAGATCAGCACAGTGCGCCGGCCATGGCGGCCACTGGGGGGTGAACCAACGGAAAAGGAAGACCTTTCTCTCTGTCTCACTGTCCACTCTGCCATTCAAAAAAAAAAAAAAAAAAAAAAAAAAAAAGAAAGAAAGAAATGGAGCTGGGATAGTAATCAGGCTGTCCTGGAGGAAGGAAATGGCACAGATCTAATAATCCTTGTAACTGTTACTGGGTCAGTTCTGACTGAGGAAGTTGAAAGTCTCCTGGATTATGGGGAGTTAAGGGTGTAGGAATGACAGAGGAGAAGGGTTAATAGGATGACTGCAAAGAAATTAATTTCACCCATCTGGTAGTCTGCAGAGTTGTTCGTATAAATAGTGTAAATGTAAGGACCCACAGCAATAAAAGCATTTAAAATAGGGGTAGTTGTAGGGCTAATGGAGAGAAAGAGGAGGAAGGTCAGCTAAATTCAGGGGAGGCTCTTGAAATGGCCATGAAGTGACTTCATATGAGATCATGGCAATACGACAAAAATTTAGGATCCAGATGTGAAAATACCTGCGAACCATAGGAATGACTGGAGGTCTTGTTTGGTAGTAGGCATAGCAAGAGAATAAATGAGGTGTTTTCATTGTGTGGTTCTTTCTCACTCTCCCAGGGATAGGTAGGATGGAGCTCAAGATGGATGACATATAGTTGGTTGAGTTGGGCCGTGGAGGAAGAGACCCTCTATCCCAGATTGCCAAAGCAACTGAGGAGTTAAGATGGTATTCGCTTATGAGGCCTGTGAATCAGGGCTGCATAGGAGGAGGTCATCAACACATTGGAGGAGGAAGTTTACCAGGAGGGAAAGAGAGATATCTGGCCAATGGCTGACCAAGAACTATGGGAATTGTCTCTAAATCCCTGTGGAAGGACTGTCCATGTGAAATATGGGTGACATGCCTCAGGGTCTGTACAAGTAAAAACTAAAGAGGTCTTGAGTGGAGGAGTCAAATGGGGCAGTAAAGAAAGCATCATTATGACCCAAGATGCTATAGTACCAGGTTTTACGGCATAAAAGAGAGGGAAGGATAAAAGGAGTCGGGTATGATGGGATACAATAGGATGACAGTTTATTAATGACTGAGGGAGTCTGGAGGAAGTAGAAGGAGACATTTGGTTATTTGGGAGATTTGGACATTTTGTAAGAGGAAGAGATCAGTTGAGAATATATATTTTGAGGAATTTAACACTAAGGGGCTTGATACCACAGAGTCCAGAGAGAGGAACAGGGGGAACTGTGGTTTGCAAAGGAAATAATTGGGGTTTTTAAGCCTGATCTGGATGGGTGTATAGTGCAGACCCACACTAATTGGGAGGTGTCTCAGACTTGAGGGTATTCCAAGTCTGGAGAAATGGGAATTGGAGGGCTAGAAAGAAGAGCTAGGGCAGAGGAAGCGGAAATGAGACCAGTGAGGAATGTGCTGGGAGCAGGGGAGGGATTGAAGAGAGTAAGAGTGGTATGGAATTTACAGAGGATATCCTGTCCTGGAATGGGAGTGGGACAGTGGGAAAAGACCAAGAAAGAATGTGAGAAAAAATGATTTTCAGGTGACAAAGGAGAATTGAGGTTTCTTGGCATGAGATAATCTTGTCAACCCCAATAATAGAGATGGAAGAATTGGAAAGAGGTACTGTGAATTTGGGCATTTCAGAATAAGTGACCCTTATATTAATTATAAATGACATTGCTGGGGGCCACCATTGTGGTGCAGTGGGTTAAGCTGGTGCCTGCAATGCCAGCATCACATATGAGTACTGGATCCAGTCCCAGGTGTTCGACTTCCAATCCAGCTTCCTTCTCATGTGCTTGGGAAACCAGCACATGATGACCCAAATGCTTAGGCCCCTGCCACCTACATGGAGTTCCAGGCAACTGGCTTCAGTTCAGCCCTGGCCATTGTGGCTATGTGGGAAGTGAACAAGTAGATAGAAGATCTCTCTCTCTCTCTCTCTCTCTCTCTCTCCCTCTCCCTCCCTCCCTCCCTCCCTCCCCACCCCAATCCATCTTTAAAGCAAATAAGTCTTTCCCAAAAGACAAAAAGGAAACAAATGAAACAACATTCTCTTACCCACAACCAAGAGAGTTGCCTGGGACTCTGTCAGCTGGATGGTGGAGGTGGCAGCACCTGTCTTATTTAGTCTCCTCTGCATAGTCCCAGAAGGCCTGGCTCAGCATAAGCTGAGTCCACAGCATGTTGTCAGAGGGCTGGGAGTTTGGGCTGAGGCCTAGGAAGTGATGCCTGATCTCACCTTGAGGAGCAGTGGACCCGTCAGACTCCCAGTGGCCAACATAGTTGCAGAAAGGACATGTTCAAGAGCAAGGTTGTGGTTGTGAACAGGGGCTATTCCAGTGCCCAGGCTGTCCACACTTGAAGCAATTGCTGAGGGGGTGGGTTGGTCCACTTCAATGGGCTCCCAGGGGAAGAATCTCTTGGGGGAAAAGAGGAAAATACAGCCATGGCCAAAAGCTGGACAGCCTGGGACTGTCCTTGGGCTTATTTCTCTTCTGGATACTATGTTCCTTTCTCTGTTTTTCCTCTCCATTGTTATAGACTTTATTGTCCAGGTGAGGAGCTCCTTTTGAGGGGTTTAGGGCTTGGTCTCAAGCTAATGAAGCAAATGTCTGAGGCTGACAAGAGACCGCCCTCTGAAGAATCAGGGTTCAAGTTGGTGAAGGCGGAGACAGTGGAAGAAAGGTAAGAGAGGAAGAAGGCAGGATTACAGGACAGTTTAAAGAATTCAAGGGCATAGGGGATCTCCTTCCATTTTCCCTGCTGGCAGCAAAAATTGTGAAGTATCTAAGTGGTGTTGGAATACAGGGTGCCATTGAGAGGCCAATGTTTTTCATTGTCTAATCTATATTGAGGCCAACAAGTATAACAGAAGAAAGAAAGTATTACATTTATGTCTGAGGTCAGAAAAGCCAAGGGCGAGGCAATGTTGGAAGAGGCATGCAAGGACGCCCTGTGAGGAGGATGCCTAGGGAAGACTGACAGAACTACTGAATGAGCATGTAGGTAAGCCTCTTACCTCTGTAGAGGAATCCCCTGTTATCAGAGTTGGGAAGAGGGAGATGGGTGTCCCTGACTCAACCCAAATCCCAGGACTTGTCCCAGACCTGGTGTAACTGAATAGATGGGTCTTGCCCCTGTGAACAATGGACCCATGAGTCTATCCATCTGGAGGACAGTTTGGCATCAGAGGGACTTGCTGATGTCCCAGAGGAGAGTGAATCTGAATTCTTCAGCCAGGGGTGGAGGAGATCCCCATAGGAGTTACTTGGCGGGTCAGAGTATGCCTTACAATAGATACTAGTTAAAAGCAATTTATAGGCAAAGTTTAATTTCACAAAGGAAGGGTTGTACCTTAAGAAGCAACAGCCCAAAGGGCCTTGAGGGAAACAGTTGTGTATCTCTCTCTCTCTCTTTCTGGAGCTGGTGAGCTAGCAATGGGGTTCTGCTGTTGTCATTACATATGCCAGCAAGAGGATTATTTTACATCAGCTGGGATGGAAGTTATCTGTGATAGACTGAAGCATGTTTGTCCTGAGAAGAAACAGGTAAGAAGAGTTCTTGTAAAAGATACCTCAGAGACATAAAAAAGTAACAACAACAAAAACTTGGAGCTGAAAAAGGGGCCAGGGCCTTTTCCACTAATGTTAAGAAAAGTTAGCATGGCTTTGTACATGTTAGATGAGTCCGAGTCTACTTAAACTTTTTCAATACTTAAAAAACATATTAGAATGTTAGATCTCATCTCTATCTCAGCTCTACATGTACAGAGAAATATTAGAATAAAGGCAGAAATAAAAGTTAGGCATCTCTGTGTCAGAATACAATTAGGGATGTATTAGATCTCAGTCTACATACACAGAGAAATATTAGCATAAAAGTAGAAATAAATGTTGGGAATCTAAGTGATTTTATATATAATATATTTGTTAAAAGATGACTGATTTGAAATGTGGTAGTATCAACTGAGAGAGGAGGAGAGACTGAGATCCTCCATCTGCTGGCTGACTCCCCAAATGGTCACAATAGCTAGGGCTGGTTCATTCTGAATCCAGAGGCCAGGAACTCCCTCTGGACCTCCCAAGTGAGCAGCAGGTACCCAAGTATTTGGGCCATCCTCCACTATGCTTCCAAGAATACCAGTGGGGAGCTGAAGCAGAAGCAGAGCGACCTAGACTTCAACCAGCACTCTCAGATGTGATGTAAGAGTCTCAGGCAGTGGCCCAACCCACCGTACCACAATGCCAACCCCTAAAATTTACTTATTTATTTCATGGGGGTTGGCTGGGAGAGATCTTCCTCCCACTAGTTCACTACCCAGCTTCCCAAATGACTGCAACAGCCAAGCCTGGGTGAATCCAAATCTAGGAGTATGTCATCTTGGGCACCCACATGGGTTGCAATGGCCCAAGGATTTGGGTCATCTTCTGATTTCTCAGGTGTACTGCCAGGAAGCTGGATCAGAGGCAAGAAAGCAAGGACTTGAACTGGTTCTCTGATAAAGGATGCAGGGGTCCCAAGGGTCTGCTCAACCTTCTGCATGACAACACCTGCTCTTGTGTATATTTACTTTCATTTATGAACATTTATCATTTTTAAAAATCATAATTTTGGCAGACACAGAGCAAAAAGTCATTTTATATTTACGTTCCCATTGTACTTTGGGGAAATGAGTATTTGTTCCATAAATGGTTTTGTATTCATGAATGTTCACATGAAAGCAATTCATCTTGAGTAGTAACACCACACACAGACAGACATACACACACACATACACACACATACAAAACACAGGCTTTGATTTTGGTAGATCATAGTCCTACGAGAGAAAAGGAAAACAATAAGGTAAAGTGATTTTGTCCAATATAAATATAATGCAATCATATTTTAACAGCTTTATTGAGGTGTAATTCACATAAGGTAAATCCCCACAACTTAAAATATATAACCAATCACATTCAGATGTTGGTATTTGGCACAGCAATTTAGACACCATCTGGGACACCTCCATCCCATATTTTAGTCCCTGGCTTCAAGTCCCCCACTCTGCTTTTAATCCAGCTTCCTGATAGGGCACACCCTGGGAGGAAGCAGGTGATGGCTCAAGTACTTGGGTCCATGCCAACCCAGTTTTTGGCTACTGGCTTCAGACTGGCCCAGCCTTGGCTATTACAGGCTTTTGGGAAGTGAGCCAGGAGAACTTATATGACTCACTCTCTCTCTCTCTCTCTTTCTGCATTGCAAATAAACAAAGAGAAAAAGAAACAAAGCCCAAAGATTTAAAATAATTATAATAAATTAAGTCAGTTTCATTATATTCACATAATTATGTGACAATGACCACAATCAATTTCTGAATATTTTTATCAACTCTTAAAGAACCAATACCATTAACTCATTCCTCTCCAAACTGCCCATCGCTATGCAACTACTTTCTAGCTCAATAACTTTATTATATGGATATTACATATAAATAAAATTGTGATCTTCAGGGGCTTTGTTTTTGCTTAGCATATTTTTAAGATTCATTCATGCTATTACAAGCATCAAGATGCCATTCCTTATCACATGAAATATTCAATTATATGGATGTACCATTTTTTGCTTACTCATTCATCAGTTGATAGACAATTGAGTTGTTTCCATTTCTGATTGTTATAAATCATGCTGCTGTTAACATCTAAGTACAAGTTCTTGTTGTGAACTCATGATTTTATTTGTCTCAGTTATATATTAGCAGTAGAAATGCTGGGCTATGTGGTAACTCTATGTTTAACATTATGGAAGTACCAGATTGTTTTCCAATGCAACTGCATTATTTTGCATTCCCTCCACCAATGTATGAATGTTCTGATTTCTCTACATCCTAGCTAACACATGTGATTATCTATGAGTTTCATTCTAGCCATCCCAGTGTGTCCAAAATAAGATTAAACTTTTGATTTCACTGCATTTCCATGATGGTTAATAATGTTGAGCATCTTTTCACGTGCTTAGAATGAATCACATAATATATTCACAGCAGAATATTAAACAGCAATGGAAAAGATCAGAAAACACATTCAGTAAATGTGTGAATAGCATTCCCTAACAAAATATTCAGGAAATAAGTCAGATATAAACTATGTTATTCCATTTATATGAATCAGAAGAAATAAATAACTATGGTAACACAGTCGGAATAATAGGTATTCTGTGTTTTTTTTTTTTTTTTTTTTTTTGACAGGCAGAGTGGACAGTGAGAGAGAGAGAGACAGAGAGACAGGTCTTCCTTTATCACTGGTTCACCCCACAATGACCGCTGCAGCTGGTGTGCTGCGGCTGGTGCACTGCGCTGTTCCGGAGCCAGGAGCCAGGTGCTTCTCCTGGTCTCCCAAGCGGGTACAGGGCCCAAGGACTTGGGCCATCCTCCACTGCCCTCCCGGGACACAGCAGAGAGCTGGACTGGAAATGGAGCAACGAGGACAGAACCTGGCGCCCCGACCGGGACTAGAACCCGGTGTGCCAGTGCTGCAGGCGGAGGATTAGCCTAGTGAGCTGTGGCACTGGACATTTTGTGGGGTTATTGGCTGACAGAGGTATGACAAATTCTTTCAGGCTTCTGACAGAGTCCTATATCTTGGTCTATGTGATGATTACACAAGGGTATGCACATGGAAAGCTAATCAGGTGGCACAACTAAGATGTGTACATTCTGCACCATGTATACTAAACCTCAATAAAACTGGAAGATTTTGAAAGAATAATAGGTAATGAAACATTCCTGTAGGTCAAACAACCCAGGGGTGATAGGAATAAAATTTAATGATGTAGAAGATAAGTCTTTTGAAGGAAATAAAGATTGCTCGGACTAGAACCTGATAGACTTTTCTATGCTGTTTTATCTATCACTTTTTAGTCAATTTGGTTTGAATTCAAATTATTTTTATATTATGGACATTTTGATAGCTAAATTGCTTCCATGATTTGAAATCTCCAGACATATTTAAAGGCAGGAAGAAAATAATTGCTATAATGAGTAAAAAGAACTCTTTCTGCCTCAAGCTTGTAAAGATAAGAGGGCATTTAATGGAGCTTTTCCTTTAACTTTAAAAACACCCTGCATGGGGGAACCTTCTTTCTATATAATTTAATGATCCAGGAAGAGTGTTCATAAATGGGAAACTAGTGTGTTGCATATAGGGTTAGGAAGAAAACAAAGTGTAAGTGAGACATGCTATCAACGATCCAGTAGTGTTTATCCTAAGAAAACTGAGCTAGGAAATTACAAAATGAAGATAAATAAGTTGCAGAAAGCACAAATATAACAGTTAATACTTATAATTATGAATGATAACTCTTTCATAGACCCACTGGCTCTTATATATGATGAGACCATGAAAGGAAGAAATAAAGTAAATTAGGCCATTTACAGAGACTCAGAAAGGGACCTGGCCAGTTCATGTTCCAGGGGGCAATTATTTTTCTCCCATGTCTTAAAACAGATTCCCTGGAAGCAGCATGAAATGGGGATTCCTTTGCGTGTGGCTTCCTGAGGGAATGCTCTCAGGTGAAATGGGTAAGCAGAATGTGACTCTTGGCTGCTCTACTTCTAACCCAGTTTCCTGCTAAATGCATCTAGGAAAGCTGCAGGAGATGGCCCAAGTATTTGGATCCCTGCCACCCATGTGGGAGACTGAGATGGAGTTACTGGTTTTTGCCTGACCCAGCCCCAGCTTTTGTGGCTATTTGGGGAGTGAACCAGAAAATAGAAGGTCTTTCTGCCTTGTCTTGCTCAATAATTCTGCCTTTCAAGTAAAGAAATAAATCTTAAGAAAAAATGTTGAGCTCTATCTCTCTACCCCACTGTGATGGGGTATAGTGGTCTACTGCAGTGGTCCTGAATATAATGTCCTAATATTATTAAATTTTTTTCTTTACTAGGGGGCAATGGTGTTGACACTGAGGAGAAGGAGTGGGCTATATATAGCCTGTGCTCTCAGTGGCTTAGGATGTTAGGAGTTCAGGTACCAGCCAGATCAAACAAATTCAGGAGGGATGTCAGTAGCACCTCTGTAGCTCGCAGAGGGTAAACATTCAAGTCTTAAATTTCCTTGCTCTCCCATGGCAGGTGCCTACCTGACTTTGTCGTTAGGTAGGTGGTATTCAAAATTCAACCATTCACATAACTTTTGATACATCAATATAATGAACACACAATCAATATTTTTGTTTAAATTTACTCATTTTTCTCAAATTATAGTTTTGATAAGCAGTAATATATGTAAAACTATAAGCTCAGTTTGCTATATTTTAATACATAGCAAAAACTTAAACAACTATTAATAATTAAATATATATGAAGGTATTTCAAACTGTTTCTTTTAAGTGGCATTAAAAGTTAAGTCTTTTTAAAAGAATATTTATTTGAAAGGCAGACTTAGAGAGGGAGACACACATACACACACACACACACAGGGAAGGAGGGGGAGGGAAGGAGGGAGGGAGGGAGGGAGAGAGAGAGAGAGATCTGCTTGTTTACTTCTCAAATGGCCACAATGTTTGGGGCTGGGCCAAGCCAAAGCAGGAGCTTCTGAGTCACCCACATAGGTGCAGAGGTCCAAGCACCTAGGCCATCTGCTGCTGCTTTCCTGGGTGCATTAGCAGGGAGCTAGATCAGAAGTGGAACAGCTGGGTCAAACCAGCACCCATATGGATGGATGCTGGCTTCACAGGCAGTAGCCTTACCTGCTACATCACAACACCAGCCTCAACTTAAGTCAGTTTTGTTGCAAACAATTTTGGTGTCTATGCATGTAAGGGGGTCTTCAAAAAGCTCATGATAAATGAATATTATGAAAGCACTATGCATGTATTTCAAAATCTTTTGCACCAAATGAACTTTCAATTGCATTTTCTTGTAAACTTCTTGAAGTACTTGCGTATAGATATGATTAAAAGCCACTCTCAAACTACCACTGCTGTAAGAACTATCTTGCATGGAGCATTAGTTTTGGCAAGCCAAAAAGCATATGCAATCTCAAAATGTGGACTACCTATAGTATTCCATTCATTGAGAGCTTTTATAGTGGTAGCTAAATCTTTGCATTAAGATAGTGCCTTTGAAAAGTCCTTAATTGAAAAATGTATATCAACTGAAAGGAAAAACCATTTCAAGCATTATTACAGTTAAACCTATCTCCTGTACATAGCAGGGCTCTCAGGGAATGGTATACCATTGAGATAAATTTTAATCATGGATCCTGCCCAGGATTGTATACAGTTGTAGTATTTGACAGAGTTAGAGAAGAGAGTGAGTATATGAGTATTGAAACAGATAAGAGTTTGAGGAATGATCGTGATAGCAAGGAAAATTGGAATACCCAGCCTATCTACAATCCAGTGATCAACGTTGACTGATATTAGTGAAAACAAAAACATGTAGATCAATGAATGAGATGGAAAGGAGAGCATGTGTATACAGTCCGTTGATTCATCACAGTATTTCCCAGGCAACTTAGTGGGCAAGAAAAAATCTTGGCAACATGTTAGGCTGGACCACCTGGATGTTCACATGACTTGGAAAAAGAATGAACCTTGATCATTACCTGCTAGCATGCACAAAAAATACCTCAAAATATAATAGCCTCATTGGTGTGAAGCAGAAAATTATAAAACTTCTAGAATAAAACAAAATTTTGTGGACTTAAGTAATGGCTCACAAAATAAAAAGATGAAATGTAAGAGGAAAAACTGGGAAAATTAAACTGCAAAGAAAATAAAGAGCTCTTTAAAAGATATTAAGAAAACAAAAAGGCAAGCTACAGAGTGAGAAAATATTTATAACACATAAATTTCAGACAAGGGAATTTTATCCAGAACGTATAAAACAACTCCTACAAATCAGTAAGAAGCCACATAGCCTCATAAAATATGGGCAATATTTAAAACAAGGTTTTCCTAAAGAAAATATGCAAATGGCCAATAAGCACATGAAAAGATATTCCATATCATTTGACATCTGGGAAATGCAAACTTAAACCTATAAAGTGATCCTAATACATACTGCTGGACACAGAGAAACCAAAATATCCTAATTGAGATTTTGGGGTTTCTTCTTGTATTTCAGCAGCAGGGATTTTCAGTTTTCAAGGGCAAATGTACACAGAAATCATTAACAACCCAAAGAGGAAGGGGGCATGCATGATTTCATTAGGTCTGTTTTAAAAAATGAAAATTTTGAAGATGCTATGCTTTATCTCTTTTATAATGAATTTGGAAGGTGCACAATACTCGGTCTTCTGTGTCATTTCAAGCTGGGATAATGGGCTCCCCCGGGGCCTGCCTCAGTGTTGTTGCCTCACTCTCAGGGAAACAAATGCCACCAATTCCCATTCCTGGCTTTGTCATGTCCATGACTGAAGATGTTTTTATGTAGGTGATTCTGGAAATGGGGGGATTTAAATTCAGCTGCTCGAATAATTGTCCCAGAGAAGTAGGATATTTAGGTATGCGAGGCTGAGGAGGGAAAGAGGATGAAGGGTATTACTAAGGAAATGTCCTGCTTCTGCTTTTGGGATAGCTACATCATTGCCCCAGCTGTCACGAGTCACCACTAAATGAAAGTGTATTTGTCATGCTTCATTTAACAGGCTTTCCGGACTGGCTAGGTTCTAGCCTGGCCTGGATTATAAAACTGTTTTAAGTCTCTAAACCAGAGTTCATAATAAATCCTACCACAAAGCTAGGTCCAGGAGTGAGGGGAGCCAGGTTATTGCAGGGCTTTGTGAAAGGGATAAAGGTAGGATCAATACTGCAGAAAAGGACTGGAGAAATAAGAAAGGCAGGCATTTTCTGGAGATTAATCTGCATGGGTTTTTCTGTTTCTGCATGAGCCTCACTAGCTGCAGGCAAATCCCTGCCATCACCCCCATAATCATCATCAAGAAAATCACAATAGGTAGTGAAAACCATGAGAGGGTAAAATGAATGGGGAGGGGTTTTTATAAGAGGAGCTGAGCAGCAAATGGGAATTGATTCTGAGTCTTTATGCTGTTGCATCTTTCTTGTTCATTCATATTCCTATCCATAGAGGGCACCTGGCTTAAGGATTTTCAACTTTAAGATGATGTAGAAACTGTACTTAAGTTTTGAATTTGCTTCTTTTCCTGGGCTGGTATTGTGCTCTGTGCTCCTCCTTGCGTGGTCCCAGGCAGTGACAGTGGGCACAGTCAGCTGGTGATCATAAGAAAAAACCACAGACACTCTATAGTGTGCTATATTCAATAAGTCGCATGGAATTTTAATACTTTACTATAAATAGGCTTTGCATTAGATGATTTTACCCAACTATGGGCTAATGTAACTTTTCTAAGCATGTTTAAGGCAGATGACATTAAACTATGATGTTCATTAAGTTTGGCATATTAAATGCATTTTTTACTTAAGATATTTTGAACTTAGAATGGGTTTTTCAGGACATAGCCCTATCATAAGTCAAGGAGTATCTGTATCTACAGTCAATAGAAAGGAGTTGTGGCATGCGGGAGGCCTGATCCTTTCCACACACTCAATTAGAATGTTTTGCAGTTGAACATGTAGGAACCTATTTCCAGTACTAGAAAACTGTGCATGTAGCAGCTGACCTCATCTTGAATGACTTTCTGAGCAGTCTGAGTTAGGAGAAATTCATCTGAAACTTGTACTGTCTTATCTGCCTTCTGATGTCAATGTCAACACCAGTCAAAAGTATAGTTGAAAACTGGAGGGAGCTCCTCAAGGTGTCTGCTGCACAGTGTGAGTGGGTTTCACGTCTTGGTCCGTGAATCAAGAGTGAAGGCAGGTACAAACAGGTATAAAATGCAGAATGTAGCATGGACTAGGCAAAGCCTGGATCTTCTCAAGTCAATCCTGGAGGGAAGACAAGTGAGCCAGAGTTGAGAAATGTATGTTAGGAATGGATGGATGGGACCTAAATTGCTAGGAGAGGATGAGGTGAGCCTGTTGAGATAAGCAAATATCAGACCCTGTTAAAGAGTATGAACTTCATGCTAAATACAAAGGAGAGACACTGGAGAGTCTTACATCATTAGAAAGCCTTAAGAGTGTTATAGAGAGAGGATGGTACTTACACTGTGGGAAATGGATTGGAGGAAGGCAAAGTAAAGACAGGGAGACTGGTACAATTGGGAACACTAATGTTGAAGAGAATGAGAGATAGCAAAAAGCAAATTAATTCAAGGAGGCAGAACTGGCATGGATTTGTGACTAGTTGACCATGTTGCCTTACTTTACTATTTGAGGTTTCACTAGTAGTCAAATATCTCAGCTCCAGATTGCTCAGATTCATGGAAAATGCAATACTTCTTGACAAGACTTCTGTGTTAGTCTTCAAGTACTTTAGCAAAAACACTCGATAATGGGTTATATAAAAGAAGATTTATTTAACTCACAGATTTGAAAGTCCAAGAGCATGATGGGCTATAGTCAGAGCCTCCTGGCAGATGGCATCAAAGTGGCAGGTGCATGTGTGAAAGCAATTCCTTTGTGAGACAGGAAGCCAGAGGGCTGTAGAGACTAGGCCATTCTCTGTAATAGCTTGATCTCTTGGAAACTAACCAGGAGCCCCTAATAACTATGTTAATCTTTCCTAACGATGATACTCTGAATGACTCAATTACCTGCCACCAGACCTTACTTGTAAAGGTTGTATACCACTCCACATATGCACACAAAGGAACAAGCTTCCAGCACATGAACCTTTGGGGGCTACAGCAAAACCATACCCAAACCACAGCGGTCTCTATTCAGTGATACATCAATGAATCTTTAGGAAGCATCCTTAGGCATCTCTCTTTTAAGCTTAGAACTATGGTAACACTACAGGAAACTAGATCCTCTAGGAGGATCTAGCATGCCAGTATGGCTGCCTCTGTTAGTAGAAGCTTGACACTCTACAGTGTGATATATTCAATAAGTTGCATGGATTTTTAATATTTTACTACAAATAGGCTTTGCATTAGATGATTTTACCCAACTATGGGCTAATGTAACTTTTCTAAGCATGTTTAAGGTAGATGACATTAAACTATGATGTTCATTAAGATAAAATTCATTCAGATAAAATCTAGTCAAGAAGGATTGTTCTGTATGCATGTCTGCAGCTACTATCACCCCAGTGTGCTTCTGTGTCATGTCCAAAGAGTGTGAGCTCTTGCTCCATCCTCACACATCTTGGTGCAAGCCCTCCTGAGGCTATGCAGTCTTCCTTAGTCTTTTATAATTTTCTCAGAAGGATGAGCCTAACACGATTTTTCTGGGCTTACAATGTTAGCTTTATTTAAATCCCATTGTATTGACTCTTCATCAGACTGTAAGAATGTTCTGTAAACTAGGATGTAAGAGTTTTCCTATTTAGTCTTCTCATGAAACCAGACATACCATTTCTGAATAAATCTGTATTGCAGGTCAGTTTCCCCTAAAGCAGACTCTGAGGTGCTGATCCACGTACAAGTGACTTAATGAGGAAGTGATTCTAGCTAAAAACTGCAAGGAAGTAGAGAAGGGAAATCTAGTAAAGTTACAGCTTCAGTCTAAGTCCCAGTCTCAGCCTGATATTACAATAAGTCTTGGAGTATACATTACATCTGAGTTCTTGCTGAATCAGAGCAAGGGAGCTAGACTTTAAAAATGATATTTTAAAGGCGATTCAGGGCCATGGAAACTTGCAGACACACCCAGATCTCTGCTTGTTTTGGGGCTTAAAAGCATCAGCATCTGAAGGATCATCCTGCAATGGACATCACTGGTGTGAATTTTCAGGCTGTAGCATGCAGAGGCTGAGAGGTGGACACAGAAGATAGGAGGAACCATCAAGATGTAGGAGAAGCACAGACACTGGACACCTGATGCTGTGCCTGAACCGATATACCCTGTATTTCTGTATTTTCATGAAACTTTTCTCATATGTGCCACAATTACTTCATTGCCATTATGGGTTCTGTCATGTCTACCTTTTTCAACGCAATCACATCCTAAAGGTTTTGAACTTTAGGAGAAGCTCTGGAACTCATGATTCCCACTCTTGCCAAAATCCCTGAACCACTGAAGCAAAACTGCCTGCAATTTCCAATCTCTATACATCTTTCTCATATCTATTCTAATTCTCACTCATCAGAAATCCAATTACTATTAGATCTGCAATGACATACTGGGTTTTTTATTTGATTTGCTGGATATGAGAGCACTGACCTCTCTGGTAGGACAGCAACCAAAAGGCATCCCTGTGAGTCAGTTTCTTGTAGGCCCTTTATCTGGTTCATATAGCTTAAAGGGAAAGGAACTGACACATGGGGAAATACTTCTGGACTTCCTGAAGAGTGTAAGAAAGCTGTGACTGAAGAGATGAATTTTAACCTAAGTTCCTTTCATGGAACTGAGGATGTAAAAGAAACTCAGGTATATCAGTTCTACAATCACACATGGTAGGCATGGACCAGAACAATAACATCAGATGGTTTCCATCCTGATCTTATAAAGAAACAAGCTACGTTTTAGGAAAATCTTAGAGACTTTAATTGATATTTGTGCAATTAATTGTCCAAATATACTGAGTTACTTTTTGGTGGTTATTAATCTGTAACTATTTACTATCCTCATGAGCCCCAAAGAGTTAAGACTCATTCTTCAATGAAAACATGGGTAAAATTTGAGCACATATCACAATAATAGCAATGACAACAAAAACACATCTTTCTGCTATGGAATCATAGCAGTCACACCAATTCAGGATTGAGACTGGCTGCCTAGATTCTATGCTCATTGTTCCTAGTTCAACCACGATCTGAATCTGTGGTCTTGGACAAGTTAACTAGTTTTTATAAGAATTTTCTCATTTCTAAAATGAGAATAATATTCAGGCCCTTTTCATATGGTTGTATATGGGTTAAAACTCAGAATGCACATAATATCCTTAACACTACCTGAAATATGAGCATCCTACCAGTTGTAGCTTTTAGCATAACTTTATTCAACACATTTTTCATTACGGAGAAGTAATTCATATGCCGTAAAATTTGTCATTTTAAAATGTACAATTCAGTGGTTTTAGTATTTTCAGAAAATTGCACGACTATCGTCTCTTCCTAATTCTTTTCATCACCTGCAAAAGGATTGCTATACTTATTAGCAGTCACTTCCCATTCTCTACTTCCCTTAGCCCCTGACAACCATTAATTTACTTTCTGTGTCTGTGGATTTGCTTTTCCTAGACATATTATATAAACGGAAAGATAAAATACCCAGGTTTTTGTGTCTAGCTTCTTAGTGTTCTTAGTGTTCTTCATGCTGTGGCACATGTCAATACTACATTCCTTTTTATGGCCAATAATTATTACATTCTAAGAATGTCTCGGATATCATTTATCCTTAGTCAACCGGTGGGCATTTAGATTGTTCCCACTTTAAAAAAATTTTTATTTTATTTATTTGAGAGGTAAAGTTACAGACAGTGAGAGGGAGAGACAGAGAGAAAGGTCTTCCAACCGCTGGTTCACTCCCCAAATGGCGGCAATGTCCAGATCTGCACCAATCCAAATCCAGGATCTAGGAGCTTCTTCCAGGTCTCCCACGTGGGTGCAGGGGCCAAGCACTTTGGGCCATCTTCTGCTTTCCCAGGCCATAGCAGAGAGCTGAATGGGAAGAGGAGCAGCCAGAACCCACATGGGATGCCAGTGCATCAGGCAGAGGATTAAGCTGAGCCACAGCACCGGCCCCATCCACTTTTTGATTATTGTGAATAATGGGGCTATGGACATGCATGTATAAAAATTTAAATGCTATGTATTTTCAGTTTTATTGGGTGGATAACAAGGAGTGGAAATGATGAGTCCTATGGCAATTTCATGCTTACAATTTGAGGCACTGCCAAATTGTTTTCCAAAAGGTCTATACCATTTTACATCTCCCCCAGTCATGAACAAGGGTTCCAATTTCTGTCTTCTTCAACACTTGTTATTATCTATTCTTTTCATTATTTACATTCAAGTGAATGTAAATTGGTATCACTTTATGGCTTTGATTAATGCTTCCCTAATGATTAATTCATTGTTCATGTCTTTACCAGATATATATGTCTCTTTTGGAGAACTACTTATGGAAATCTTTGCCCATTTACATTGAGTATTTTTATATTTTTATTATAGAGTTGAAATAATTCCACACGTTATTGAGATTTTAGGGGTCCTATGTTATTCTTGAAACTATAGACACAAAAGTAAAGATACAGACAAATCTTTACTTCCAGTAGCTTACCTTATACTAGAGTACAAATTAACAAAATGTGACTAAGAACAATAAATATCCTAAAGAAAATATATTAGGTACATACCTGGGACAGGTATATTGGGAAAAATGATGGCTGGGAAGTATACATTTTAAGTTCAAACCTATAGCAATAGAAATATGAAGATATGATTTCTATTAAAGGATTTATCAGAATTTCAGTATCATAAAAGAAAAAAATGCATGAGAGTATTACCATAACAAAAGAACCTCTTTTAGCTCAATGATACTGCTGATAAAAATTTTACTCTACTATGCCCTGAAACCTGCAATTATGTGAAGATATGTGACCACTGCCCAGGGTCTCTATTACATATTATCAGGTAGACAAAGTTTTCCTTGATATATTGTGGGAGAAAATACTTGTAACTCTTGAATTAAAGGTCCCTACAGTGCCATTTACAGTTTGTCATGTAAGTATATATTTATTAAATATAGATTATTCAAGTCTTGTCTCACTACTTTATAGTAATGAGGCCAAAAGGCAAGATACAACTTTACATCATCCTCTTCATTAGGAAAATAGATGTTGAGAAAAAAAAATCAAGCATTTGGAAATAACACACTTAAATTCCAGCACCTATTATTGAACTTTCTTTGAAATCATTTTCCACAGCAAGTCATAAAATACGCTGTGACTTTGTTTCCTATTTGCAAACAATGCATAAAACAAAGTTATAGACACAATGTTCACATTTTAAAAATGAAATCTGGAAAGTAGTGCTCCTTTCTTATTTTGAAGCTCACTGCCAGAGCATATGAAAACAAGATCAGAAAACTCCAACAAAGGCTGTGGGCATTTTCCCCTTTATTTGGGTGCAGTTCCACTTAAAGTACAAATGCCTGAAACCACTGCATATGTTTCACTGAAATCTACACCCCCTAAAGTGGTGTTCTGTGCAGAAATCTAATCTAGAACAATTTTGACTATTCATCCGAGCATTCTGCAATACCTTATTAGGAGGTCAATGCCTCTAGTACATTAAAAACAGAAATCAAAAGACAATAAAAATATCTCAGAAATGATGATCACCATTTACTGGTAGCAGTTGGAGACTGGCTTTTAAAATAGCTGTCAATTGGATCTGTACCATGTTCCAGGTATAATTTTTAGATACTGGACACAAGAGAACACATTCTGTTAATAAGCTTACGTTCTAGTGGAAGACACAAATAATAGACAACTAGATAATGGAACTGTGGAATTTTTTTAAGGGAAAAGGTTTATTGGGAAACCCAACAGACTGGAGGGAAGGGGTGAAGAAGGAAAAGAGGGAGAAGGAAAGACACAGAGATCAGGAGAGGGAGAGAAAGAGAGAACTGTGGAACTTATTAGATGTTTAATAAAGTGGGGGGGGGAATGACAGGCAGGGTTAAGTGGATACTGTGTTGGGATAAGATCACTCTAAGACTATAAAAATATCTCTAAGACTATAAAAATATGACTTCAGACTTAAAATACTAGAAGAAAATATTTTGCTATATTTTTGTGTTTTAATCCTCTTTGCTACAATTTAGAAAATATTTTGTTATATTTTTGTGTTTTAATCCTCTTTGTTAAAATTTAAGAATGGAATCCAATTTTTTGTGGTTTTCACTAATTTTCTATGCCTGTTGTTACTACTAAGGATATCCAAAAAGACTTTGAATCAGTCACTATTATGGGGAGAACATTAGCTTATTAAAACAATTTCTGCTTTTTGATAGTGCCTAATATTTAAAGCAATAACTATTTTAGCCAATATGTATGGTCCTGTTCTTCTGCTTAAAGAAATTGCTCAAGTACTCTGTCAGCTAAAGCCACAATAGAGCTATGTAACAAATCCCTAAATGCAACATTTAAAATAATAATTTTTTCTAGTTCATGTATTTGGGAGTAGGCTGATTAAAGATCCTATCAAATGGGCTTAGCTCAAAGCTGCGTAGTGGATAAAGGTCCAACTTCTTAAAACTAGTGGCTGCCTGAGGTGTATGTTTTTTCACATGGAGTTTTCAAATCCAAGAAACTAATCACAAACAGGAACTAAATCTCAAGCCTCTGCTTGTGTCACGTGTACTAACTTCTCATTGCATAGAGCAAGTCACGTGGCCAAGCCCTAAGCCTAGTAGTGAGGATTACATCGTGCCAGTTATGTGGCCTGAGCAAACCCAACATCAACAGGGCGCAGAAGTCTTATCTTGGAAGTAAAGGGAAGAGGTAAATATTTGCCAAACAGTATAGTAATCTTTCATGCTTCACATTCACCAACTAAATATTGAACATCTGGTATATTCAAGACATGGTGCTATATGCCATAGGAGGTAAACAAAAATCAAATATAAATACATACTACATACAATGATGTAGAGAAATTCATTTAGCTATGCTTAGTGGAGTCAATGGCATTCGGTCAGTGGAAGTATATTTTCAGAGATTCGGGCCAAAAGTTTCATATGCTCAAGGAAGAAAGAAGTTACAGACGTTCTTCATTTTACAGTGTCTTTCCGGTACAGACCCTCTTGAGTTGGAAATACCTCAACTCATGCCCCCTTGGTTCATTCAGAGTTCCTTTATCAGCAGGGTGGGGCTCTTGTCTCCCGAAAGGAACTATCCACTGTCAGCATTCCGTCTGTTCTGTTGGCTGTTTCCCCTGCCATCTCATTTCTCCACTCTCCTTCCAGTGTACTGTTTTATTTGTTTTATTTTTGTTTTTATATTTATTTGAGAGGTACAGTGACAGAGAGGTAGAACTAGAAAGGTCTTCCATCCACTGGTTCACTCCCTGAATGACAACAACGGCTGGAACTGAGCCGATCAGAAGCCAGGAGCCAGGAGCTTCCTTCAGGTCTCCCACATGGGTGCAAGGGTCCAAGCACTCAGGTCATCCTACACTGCCTCCCCAAGCCACAGCAGAGAGCTGGGTCGGAAGAGGAGTAGCCAGGAAACCAACTGGTATCCATATGGGATGCTGACACCGCAGGCGGAGGCTTAGCTCACTAAGCTGCAGCGTAGGCCCCATAGTATATCCTTAATAAATTGTCACTTGCGGCCGGCACAGCAGCTCACTTGGCTAATCCTCCGCCTGCGGAGCCGGCACCCCAGGTTCTAGTCCCAGTTGGGGTGTCGGATTCTGTCCCGGTTGCTCCTCTTCCAGTCCAGCTCTCTGCTGTGGCCAGGGAGTGCAGTGGAGGATGGCCCAAGTGCTTGGGCGCCTGCACACACATAGGAGACCAGGAGAAGCACCTGGCTCCTGGCTTCGGATCCGCGCGGTACGCCGGCCGTAGCGGCCACTGGGGAGGTGAACCAACAGAAAAAGGAAGACCTTTCTGTCTCTCTCTCTCACTGTCCACTCTGCCTGTCAAAAAAAAAAAAAATTGTCACTTGCACTAGGATTCTTGTCACCTAAATGATTCAGACTGTTAGATCTATTGAAGGCAAAAACAACAGAGCCAAATCAAAGTCTTGAAGCAACCAGTGTTTGAGTTGGTATCAGGCCTTTCATCTGCACTTAGTTTCTGTATATGAAGCAGAAGTTTCCATCTCCATAGAACAAGCAGTGCATCTCCTTATCAAGCAGTGCACTTCAACCTGAATTTGCATCACCCAAGAAAGCTCACACACAACCAGCTGAAGGGACTGGAGATAAGTTCTTAGGTAAACAACTTGTTATTCATGAGGAACTGATAAAAACCAAAGCCATGCCTCTAAAATCTGATAAATTTCCTTCTAACACTATTAATTCTATAAATATTTAGTGAGAATTTACTTTGTGAAAGATACTATTCTGTTTTCCTGAGATTAAACATTAGATTTAGGCCTGATTCCTGCCAGACAATTGGGCATGGAAGAAAATAATGGAAAATGAAGTATAATAGGAACTATGGCAAATGCCCTATTTAAATATGAGCAAACTGCGGCTTGCATGATCCCAACCAACCCAAAAATAGGTTTCTAATAAGATAGTCTCAGATAAATAATGAAATTTAGGTTGTAATTAATTTTTGAGAGGAAAGAAAAACTGATGCTTGAATATAAAATATTTTGTTTAAAATAAATATAGTATCTGTTCTTTATCTGTCAACAGAAGTCTTTTTTAGTCTTGGTTTGTCTATTGGATCCAATTTTTTGAAATCTTGATCATGTAAAATTTAATTGGGAAAATAGTATTGGAGATAACTCACTTAGAATCAGAGAATTGGTTGTACAGATGTATGAGAATAAGAGGCCTGGAACTCCCCTACAACACAAAGACCCAGGAGAGGGTGGTCAGGAGGCACATTGACAGCAAAGCCACAGATGAGAGGTGAGCCCTTTTTCCCTCTTTCCTTCCTTCCAATCTTTCCTCACTAAACCTAGAGAGGTTACTTCTTTGGGATCCTGGGAAACACCACCCACACCTGAGGAGTAGCTAGTATAACAGGAACTTAGCCAGGGCAAGTGTTAAGAAGTGAATGGACAGAAATCCAGCCCAGGACTCCACATCTGGGTTAATACAGGTTTTCTCTCAAATAGGAAATACTGCTCTCTGTTTCCCCTCCACAGTGGAGGGGAAAAAGAAAAGCCCGAGGTAAGTGCTGTAACATCAGTGAGCAAAAGTTTAAGAAATAGCAGTCTGTTACTGGAAATTGACATTGCAACTAATCAGTGAGCAAAAACGATGCCCAGCCTTTCTCAAAGAAGTCTTAAAATATATAAGAACACCTGGAAATGTTCATGGAGAATGGAGTTAAAAGACAAGTCTATTTTGATTAAAAAACATTTGAATATTTGTGTTCCTGAAGGTACAATCCAGTTGGAGAAACAAGTCTTAATGATTAAGGAACAAGAGGACATAGAATAAAGTGGTAATTGTGCAGGAATGCTAAGGAGAAGGAGAAAGGAAATGGTTATGTAGCGAGCAGAAATCAGATTTCAAACACGTTCTTGAGTAGGAACTAGACCTTGCTAATTAGAGAATTTGGATAGACAGGAAGGAGGGGGAGGAAATAAGTTTATAGTAGGAGGAATGAGAGTGACAGTAGGGGAAGGATACAGGTGCTGTCAAATATTGCTTCAGTGATTCACTTGGGACCACTCTCCTGAGGACAGAATTTCATTAGCCAGTGGCCACTGAATGAAACTTCAGCATTTTCAGTTCTCCCACCACAAGAGAAGTAGTAGAGAATTTTATCAATAATAAAGCATCAACTCCACACAATTTCCTGAACATAAAGAAACCTGCTCTCATTTTAAGTTTTTATGATTTTAATAATCATCATCAAAAACAGAAGGGAGAAAATATTTTAGTAATGTAATAATAGATGACCCTGAACTTCATTAAAATGTAAGTGCAATTTGGATTTGGGATGAACTGTTTTAACACATTTTTTCATTTTCTCACTACTGTGTTTTTTTGAGAATCAGTGCTGGATAAAACTTTTATGCTGCATTTGAAAGTGATGCTTCTAACATTTGTTATCACATTACAAAGAAATACATCATGCCCTGGACTCTAATTGCCAAATATTACACTTGTACAACAAAATCAACAATTCTCAACGGCATCTCCAATTAAACTGAATTTTCCATTTTAATATGTCTCTTAACAACAAACAAGCAAATGTTTCAAGGCAGTACCTGGCACTCTCATGTATTTTGCCATCTTTTGGAATGTAGTTCTTTGAGAACTTTAGCCAGTTGATGATGATTTTGACTTTGTGTGCCAATTGGCTGCCTCTATCTCAGTCCTTCTGGATATGACCTTCCAAAATCCAGGTTCATAGACTGACCTTGTGGCAAACCCAGTTAAGCTACTGTTCGTGACCCTATCAACACATTTTGGAAGGGCAATTTGATGCAAACTGGCTATCCAACATCCAATCCAACTTTTTGCTAATGTGCCTGGGAAGGCAATAGATGATGACCCAAAAACTTGGGTCTCTCCCAAAGCCCTCCTGGCTTTGGCCCTGCCCAGCCCAGGCTGTCATGGGCATATAGCGAGTAAATCATTGAACAGAGGATCTCTCTGCCTCCTTCCCTCCCTCCCTCCCTTCCTTCCTATCCCTTTCATTTTGTCACTCTTTCAACTTAATTAGTTAATCTTTGAGAAAAATCCAGACTCATTAGGAGAGTGCCTGTTGGAACCCATGGCTCTCTGAAGATGTTCACCTCTTCCTCCATAGCGATTGTGAACATTCAGCATCAGCTCCTTCAGATAATGTTCACTGTCACCAACTAAATATCAGACATGATTATATTATTTTTTTTTAACTTTTATTTAATAAATATAAATTTCCAAAGTACAGCTTTTGGATTACAGTGGCTTTTCCCACCCATAACTTCCTTCCCACCCGCAATCTTCCCATCTCCCACTCCCTCTCCCATTCCATTCACATCAAGATTCATTTTCAATTATCTTTATATACAGAAGACTAATTAAGTATATATTACGTAAAGATTTCAACAGTTTGCACCCACACAGAAACACAAAATGTAAAGTACTGTTTGCGTACTAGTTATACCATTAATTCACATTATGCAACACATTAAGCACAGAGATCCTACATGGAGAGTAAGTGCACAGTGACTCCTGTTGTTGATTTAACAATTGACACCCTTGTTTATGGCATCAGTAATCACCCGAGGCTCTTTTCATGAGTTGCCAAGGCTATGGAAGCCTTTTGAGCTCACCAACTCCGATCTTATTTAGACAAGGCCACAGTCAAAGTGGAAGTTATCTCCTCCCTTCAGAGAAAAGTACCTCCTTCTTTGATGGCCTTTTCTTTCCACTGGGATCTCACTCACAGAGATCTTTCATTTAGGTTTTTTTGGTTTTTGTTTAAATTTTTTTTTTGCCAGAATGTCTTGGCTTTCCATGCCTAAAATACTCTCATGGGCTCTTCAGCCAGATCTGAATGCTTTAAGGGCTGATTCTGAGGCCAGAATGTTGTTTAGGACATCTGCCATTCTATGAGTCTGTGGTGTATCCCGCTTCCCATGTTGGATTGTTCTTTCCTTTTTAATTCTATCAATTAGTATTAGCAGACATTAGTCTTGTTTATGTGATCCCTTTGACTCTTAATCCTATCATTATGATCAATTGTGAACTGAAACTAATCACTTTGACTATTGAGATGGCATTGGTATATTACACCTTGATGGGATATATTCTTTTTTTAAAAAAAAAAGATTTATTTATTTATTTATTTATTTGAAAGTCAGAGTTAAATAGAGAGAGGAGAGGCAGAGCGAGAGAGAGGTCTTCCATCTGATGGTCCACTCCCCAATTGGCCGCAACGGCCGGAGCTGCGCTGATCTGAAGCCAGGAGCCAGGAGCTTCCTCCGGGTCTCCAACATCTACTACTTTCCCAGGCCATAGCAGATAGCTGGATGGGAAGTGGAGCAGCTACGTCTCGAACCAGCACCCACATGGGATGCTGGCACTTCAGGCCAGGGTGTTAACCCACTGCACTACAGCGTTGGCCCCCATGATTATATTCTTTTGAAAATTTGTTGATTATATGGCCAGCTTATCCTTTTTTAGACTCTCACATGAAAACACATTTGTTGAACCTGAGTCACGAAATGAGAATGATACTTGAAAAAAAACTGGTGGTAAAGTGGAAGCGAAAATATACTTATTTATTTTGGTCATAAAATGTTGGCAAAAATGCATGAAAAATGGATAATATGAATATGCATGCATTTCAAAAAATTGGCACCAAAATAAACATACTTTTAATTCTATTTTCCATGAACTTCTCCAAGTACCTTTATATAGTTTCAGAGGTGGACATGCATATACAGTTAGTGAACTGATAGATGTAAATTGAAGCTATGCAGAAAATTTAATGGAAAAAAATTCAAAAGTGATCTTAGAACCAGTGCTGCGGCTCACTAGGCTAATCCTCTGCCTGCGGCACTGGCACCCCAGGTTCTAGTCCCGGTTGGGGCACCGGATTCTATCCCGGTTGTTCCTCTTCCAGTCCAGCTCTCTGCTGTGGCCCAGGAGTGCAGTGGAGGATGGCCCAAGTGTTTGGGCCCTGCACCCGCATAGGAGACTAGGAGGAAGCACCTGGCTCCTGGCTTTGGATCAGCACAGCACGCCAGCTATAGCGGCCATTTCAGGGGTGAACCAACGGAAGGAAGTCTTTTCTCTCTGTCTCTCTCTCTCACTGTCTAACTCTGCCTGTCAAAAAAAAATTGACCTTAGAAGTAAGAAAAGACAACATAACAACAGAAATGTAAGGTTTGAAGGGATAAAGATAGCAAAGATCTCACACTTTACATTTTAATGACAAGTAAAAAATTGTATATACATATGCATAACATGATATATTGAAGCACGTGCAATTGTGGAATGGTCCAACTGAGCTAGTTAACACAAGCATTACCTCATATATGTAAAGCTTTTTATAATAGCACCTTAAATCTCTGCTTTTCAAGAAAATAATACATTGTCATCATTTAGAGTAACCATGTTGTACAAGTGGTTTCTTTATTCCTCCCATTGAACTGAAATTTTGTTCAATTTGTTCTTTGACCAACATCTCCCCAATCTTTTCCTAACCCTAATATCCACCCATATACTCTCTGCTTATATGAGTTCAGCTGTTCAGATTCTATGTCTGAGGGAAATCATGGGGCATTTGTCTTTCTGTGCCTGCTGTGTTGCACTTAGCATCATGTCCTCCAGCTTCCTCCATTTTTCAAATAACAAGATTACAACTCCTTTTTAAGGATCAGCCATATTACACTGCATATCTGTACTATGTTTTCTTTATCCCTCATCTCTTAATGAATAATTCGGTTGTTTCCTGTTCTTAGCTATTGTGAATGATGCTACATGAACACAGTGTACAGACACCACTTCAGCATACTGATTTCTTTTCCTATTACTATATACCCAGCAGTGGGATTGCTAGTTCATGTGGCAGTTTTTTTTGTTTTGTTTTGTTTTTGTTTTCTTTTTTTTTTTTTTTGAGGAATTCCCCTGCTGGCTTCCATAAAGGCTGTACTAAATTGTGTTCCCAACAGTATTAAAGGCTCACTTGTCTCCATATCCTCTTCCATCTTTTTGGTAATTACAATTCTAAGAGTAGGGAGGAAGAATCTCATTGAATGGGATTTCTTTTTTTTTTTTTTGAGCATTTTTCATATATACACTATTTGTGTACCGCCTTTTCAGAATTATCTACTCAGATCCTTTTTCCATTTTTAAAAATTTTTCTTATTATGGAATTTGAGTTCCTTACATATTTTTAATATTAGTCTCATCAAATATATGTTTTAGACATTTTCTACCATTACATAGGTTGTTTTTCACTCTGTTTATTGTTTCCTTGGCTGTGCAGGAGCTTTTCAGTTTGAAGTAATCTCATTTGTCTATTTTTGCTGCCTGTGCTTTGTGTTATATTAAAAAATCATCATTCAGGCCAATGTCATAGTTTTCCTCCTGTGCAACTTTATAGTTTAAAGTATTAATTGTAAGCCTGTAATCCTTCTGATGGGATTTTTGTTTGTGATGTGAGATAAGCATCTTTATGGAGACTTCGAGTTGTCCCCACACCACTCGTGGAAGAGCATGTCCTTCCTCCTCATGTGCTTCAGGAATGTTTGTCAAATGTCAATTAACCATCAATATATGGATTTGTTTCTGGCCTCTGAATTCTGAGCTATATCTGTTGTTACGCTACTGCTGTGGTATTTTGATTGGTATAGTTTTGTAGTGTATTTTTGAAGTCAGGTAGTATGATTGTGTGTCTGCTGGAGCAAACCTGGTTCCAGGTCTACTGGAGTGTGAAGTACTGGGGGCAAGCCTGGTCTAGAACTGGGATCTCTTGGGGTGGTCATATACCCTGTATCTGCTGGAGTGGGGGGCCACAGGAACCAGACCAGCACTTGGCAAGGACAAGCTTGGAGTCTGTTTCTGTGGGCACTGATCTCGGGTCTGAGGCCTGGGGTGCTGTTCTGGTTCTGGAGTGTGTCTGAAACCTGGGACTCTGTGAGTAGATCCTGGCTCTGGGCTGTTCTGAAATCTGGGGTATACCTGGACCCTGGAGCAGCAGGTGTTAGACTGAGATTGTAGAGATCAGCTTGGAGTCAAGTCCAGTTTGATCCTGGGGTGCACTGAATTCTCAGTGGAAGTTCAATGAGGACTGTCTTGGCACTGCAGTGGCTCCAAATTTCAGAGCCACTGAGGCTGTCTGAGCGCTGGGGTCTACTGCTGTTGACTTGGTAATAAAGCAAAGAATGAGAACATGCCTGGAAGCCCAATTCCTGGGTTATGGCCTAGGGTCTAGGTCTATGGGGGCTTACCCAGTGCTGGGTTTTACTGGGGCAGACCAAGTGTTGGGGTCTGAGGCAAAGTCCAGTGTTCACTTCTGTATCTGTCTGTGGCAGGTAAACCTCCCTACATGCTGCTGCCTGGGTGCAGAGAAACATAATTTACATAATGTAAAACTGTACTTCCTGTTTCTTCAATAATATCTTCCGTTATTTCTGTGTTACAATGAGGTGCTATAATCTGCTTGGTTCACCTTGATCTTGTGAGGGTAATTTTGTGCTTGAATGGTCATTTAAATTGATGTCTCCATACACTGATAGATGTGGAAAAGTCTTATGCCACCATCTTGGTGAAGTTGAAAGGTTCTCCTTTCAATTTTAAATCATCTACACTCGTATTCACTGGGCTTCAATATTTTCCAAAGAACAAAAGGTAGAACATTTCTTACAAATATCCAGTAAAAATTCATGCTTGGGTGGGCATTTGGCCAGGAGTCAAGAAGTCACATCTCATATTGAAGTACCTGGATTCAATTCCTGGTTCTGCTCCTGGTTTCAGATGCCTGTTATTGTATACCCCAAAAAGCAGCACCTGATCGCTCAAGTACTTGAGTCCCTGCCACCCATATGGGAGACACAGATTAGGTTCCCAGTCATCTGCTTTGGCCTTGTCCAGTTCCAGCTGTGGTGGGGCATTTGGGCAGTTACTCAGTGACAGGAGCTCTTTATCTCTCTGTGTGCTCCTGTCTCCCTGTCTGTATGTGTGTCTCTTTTCCTTTCAAATAATTAAATTATTATTTTAATTTATAAAAATACCTACTTAGGTTGTTTTCACAAAACAAAGGAGCACAGGACATCTGAGTCAAGGAAACATAGTTTCCAAGGTGTGTAGACATTTCTAAATTGTCAGCAACACATATGTGCATAATGTTACCAATAGAGGACAATCAGATATGATTGAAAGGTTTATATTATCTCTTGAGACACTTCATAGGTATTTTCTTGTGATAAAATTTTGCTCTGACTTAAAACAAGGTTGTATGTAGAATACGAAATCCATTTCACACTAGTTTATTGAAAGCTATATTCTATTAAAGATGATACTTATTTAGAACCATAATTTTATTTAACTTGGACTTTTAAGACCAAAACATATTTAATATTCTGATGATTTTTCAAAAATAAATCATCCTTTTTTTCAATAATTTCTCAAGCACTTACCTCTAACCTGAATGACAGTAGACCACCCACCCATGCAACCCCTTAGAGGAGAATATTGGCTTAGGCACAATAACTAGCTGAGTAATTCTCCTGTCTGCCGACGCAGCAGTAGGCATGGTTCAAAACTTTGTTCCATAAAAATTACAAATTACTGCTTAGAAGAGGCCTTCAGGGAAGCTTTTAAGTGCACAATATTTAATATTAAATCTATAAGAACCGCCTACAAATCTTCTTTGATTTAATTCTGCCACCTTCCTTTGCACAGTGCAGTGGCCAAGAGTTTGGGCCCTGGGTGTAAATTGCCTGAGTGTAAATCTAGACTATATGAATGACTAATATGGGGTCTTGTTAGAAGTTAGAGAAGTTCTCTAACTTCACTCTGTTTTCCCTACACAAAGAACTGATAATAACAACATTTAGATTATACTTGAATTAAGCAATACATGGAAAGGGCATAAAAGAGTCTATGGCTTATGATAAGCATCCAGTAAATGCTGACTTATTGTTTCTCCCCATTAATTACTTTCATTCTATCTTACCCTGGGGTTAAAAATCATTTACATGATTTTCTAATGACTATTTCCAAAGCATGTTATCATGCAAAATAGATCAAATGAGCCTTATTTAATGATATAATTAATTAATCATTTTGGCTTTATTTAAATTAAATCATAGACATTTAAATCTAAGATATTTGAATTTCTCTGGCCTATTTCCTATGTTCTTGTGGACAAATGATGTTTGAATGAAATGCATCCTTTATCTTTGTTCCTGACTGGGAGCTCTTTGAAGTGGCTTCCCCATCAGGCAATTCACTGAGCTTTGAAAACAAATAAGCAGAACCCTAGCCAGGCTAACTATAATCTGTATGATGATTTTAAATGGAACTTGGATGACCCTGTATTCAATCAAGGTCATGTCTTGGCTTTAGCACTTTTGACATTAACTTAAACGGGAGTGTACCTTTCAAATACTGGAGAGTCTAATTAAAATGAGTAAAAATGAAAGAAATATCATAGGTTTCCTTGATTTTTTTTTTGTTGTTGCAGGTGTGATTTTTCTTTTCCTCTCCTTTTTTTTTCTTTGTTTTCATACTGAATCCAAAACATTTAATGATTTGTTGAACTTATGCTCTTTGGGACTGGAAAAGTAACATACTGGAACTTAAAGTTTGAATCCAGTATCTATCATCTAAGATGACATTTCGGAAAGCAAAAAAGGAGGATTTATTTCAAATTGTTTCCATGTTTTAAGGAACAAAGTGAAAGTTTTATTTCTAATTTCCTAGACTTTTCCTTTGACTTTAATCTTACTACATATATCAATTTAAATTTAATGAGACTGCTTAAAAAGCACTTTGGTCATAAAGACTTATCTTGCAGGAGACATTGAAAAGGCTAATTTCCATATCTTTGGTTTGTGAATCAAAGATATTTAAGTTCATATACCTGATTCAACCTTCTCACCAAAAATACTATTGGGGGGTACATTCTTTATTTCAAAACCATACGATTTGATGAGACATACAACGTGGTTCCAAATAGTCCTATAAAAAGGGGAGGGATTTTAGCATTTTCATGCAGAGGATGTTCAGAGAAAAGTGTACAAAGGAGAAAATTTTTTTTTCTTTAACAGGACAGGAGGAGTGTGGAAGATGAGAAGTTACAGTATATCTCATTTTCTCCTCTTCTAAAGCACGGAGTTCTTCCAAAATGCTGCAGTAGCAAGGACAGTGATGTCATGCATCATATACAGTACACTGCATCTGAGATTATCTAGTTAGTATCCTTGAATTGTTTAGTCAAAAGCAAAATTTGCAGGTCACATTTCTCCTGCCGTTTTGGAGATATCTTAGATACAAACTTTAATGTCAAGTGCTTTGGGTGCCTGGAAAGTGACCATCCACCATCCTCTCAAAATGAAGTTCAGTGCTCTAAGTGACCAGCGTCAGTAATGATCATCTGGATCAATTCATCCTTAGATGTTTCCGAGGAACTATTTGTTTAAGGATGGCAAAGCATGTTCCTTCAGGTACCCTAAAATAGGAGAATGGGAGCTACAAAAATCCTCTAGTTTAGACACAAGTCCTGCTCATGTCAGAGGTGATGTCACAGGCTAAAAAGGAATATGGGCCGGCGCCACGGCTTACTAGGCTAATCCTCTGCCTGTGGCGCCGGCACCCCAGGTTCTAGTCCTGGTTGGGGTGCCAGATTCTGTCCTGGTTGCTCCTCTTCCAGCTCTCTGCTGTGGCCTGGGAGTGCAGTGGAGGATGGCCCAGGTGCTTGGGCCCTATACCCGCATGGGAGATCAGGAGAAGCACCTGACTCCTGGCTTTGGATTGGCGCGGTGTGCCGGCATCAGCATGCCGGCCATAGCGGCCACTTTGGGGGGGTGAACCAAAGGAAAAGGAAGACCTTTCTCTCTCTCTCTCTCTCTCACTGTCCAACTCTGCCTGTCAAAAAAAAAAATAAAAAAAAATAAAAAAAAATAAGGCCGGTGCCGTGGCTCACTAGGCTAATCCTCTGCCTTGCGGCGCCAGCACACCAGGTTCTAGTCCCGGTGGGGCCGCCGGATTCTGTCCCGGTTGCCCCTCTTCCAGGCCAGCTCTCTGCTATGGCCCGGGAGTGCAGTGGAGGATGGCCCAAGTCCTTGGGCCCTGCACCCACATGGGAGACCAGGAGAAGTACCTGGCTCCTGGCTTCAGGTCAGCGCGATGCGCCGGCCGTGGTGGCCATTGGAGGGTGAACCAACGGCAAAAGGAAGACCTTTCTCTGTCTCTCTCTCTCACTGTCCACTCTGCATGTCAAAAAAAAAAAAAAGAAGAAGAAAAAAAAAAGATAAAAAGAAATATGGGCAGGCTGATATCTACAATGCATTTTCACAGCACATGATTATTAAATGGCTAATGATTAATTATTAAAAAGATTTTTTCCTCTTTTTATGCTGTGGCAGAGTTATCCCAAAATGCTTATAGAGCTATCTATTATTTCTTTGGTATTTAATCTCATTTAGCCCTATGAACCTCTTAATATTTTTTCATGTATCTTACACATCCACAGGTGTGTGCTTTTTCACCCTTCCCTAATATTTTGAAGATACTGATAGAAGAATTCTCTGATATTTTTTGTACTTCTCAGGATACCTGATACTTCTTCTATTGATATATTTTATTTATTTCTCTATGAAATTGAGATGAATATGCAGGCGTAAGGTTCAGGTTGTATAAGTGTTTAAATCTTGGAATAAGTGGAACCTCATCTAAGGCAGGTCATTTACATAGATGAAGCTCCAGGTCTTTCCAGCCCAGTGGATGAATTGGTGGATAATACACGGAGAAATGGTCACTGCATTTCACTTGCTTCATTCTCTGAGCATTTTCTCTTTGGTCCTCACTAATTTCTTAGAGAATAATTTAAATCGGCTGAATGTGTTATGTGTTGGGGAGAATGGAGAAATTTAAAAGGCAAGGAATGACCTGGAATCTGGGGATGAGAAACCAACAGGATACCTCCACAGATGGAGGTAAGGATGGATTTTGACAATACAACCTATGATTATAGCATAACAAGCAGGGTATTGAAAAATAAAAGATTACACCAATGCTCTTCCTCTGCCTCATGTGAAAGTATACTCCTTGTGTTAAATGCTGCATATTTGAAAGGAAGAACATGTGAGAAAGTGGACAAAAAGAGTATGCAATATCTTTAGGAATTCCTAGAGGAACTGATCACCATTGTTCCACGTGGTCATTATTTAACTAGTTTCATGAAGAAAGAAATACGTCACCAGATTAATGGAACTTATTATAAGGATAGATTCATTGTTATTTTATTACATGCCAAATGACATGTTGAGTCAATATCATTTTAGAATTGGTTATCTTGATCTGGGATGTCATACCTCATTAAAAATTGTGCCTTATTTTCATTGAGATATTCCTTCATGCAGGTTCAGACCCTGTTCATGGTGTGTATAATATGTCATAATGAATAGGTAAGTCATACCAGAGTGTTGATGCTGGGTTACTATAATTTTGCCTCTAGTGCTAAAATCTTGGCACTTCAAGGGTTGTTACCCTATTATGTTATTTCAGTGAAGAAATAATAGCACTTTTCTCTAACTCTTAGAATGATCTTCTGGCATTTTCCAGGGGGCATTAATCATAAAACCTGTGTTTAATACTAGGCAAAATGGAAAAGTATAAAGAAATGAATTAAGTTCCAAAGAGCAGTGAAGGGAACTGGATGCAGAATATATTGGGAGGTGAATATTTTGGACTTTTGCAATGCTTAATAGAAGTATCTTAATAGTGAAATATTCTGGACAGGAAGGTTTGAATAAAGGTGAATGACATTCATTTCATTTTGCTTTTGGTTTGTTTTGTGATTTTTTTTCCCACAAACTCAATTACACATTTAAAAATAAAGACAACAATGTGTCTTCCCTTAAGTTATTATCATGAACTTCTGGTGACTTAAATAGTCATTGGAAGGTGGTAAATAAGATCTAATTCCCATTTTATGGAGGAAAATCATTCAATTATCAATGTTCTTGTAGCCCATGGTTCTTTATATGTGATATAAAAGTGAATTACTAATAGTAAAGTTGGAACAAGACAAATTTGTAATTGAGATTAAATTTGTAATTATATAGATATTTAATATTTTGAGTCTCTACTTTTTCACAGTTAAATAAAATTGTGAAGGTCAGAAAGGATGAGTTTCTCTGAAAGTGGTCTAAGTGGAAATGTGCAAAGCAGTAGCATAAACTACCCCAGATGAACTTTGATAATAAGATCAGCATCTTGGTTTCATCACATCATTTACTAGCATTAGGGTGATAACAGGTACATTATTTAACTTTCATGATCACCAGTGTCCTCATTTTTAAAACATTACTTTCAGTTGCTTTACTTCTCTTGGGTGGTATTGAGCACCATATACAGTGATGGATGTACTTAGATTTTGCAGAATGATGATGTCTCATCCCAAGGTGAAGTATTATTCATCATCCTTGCTGTCTTTCAGCTTTACTTCCCAGTATAGCAGTTCTTATCAATACATTTCAGACTCTGGAAGCTTACAAATCAGGAAGTCTTAGAATCTCTTCCTTTACTTTGAGGATAGTGGGGGCCAATTCACTCAAGACAGATCAAGAAAATCCCTTGACAGATGCCTAGCTGCACATATTTACTTGAGTTCCATCTCTCAGTAAATTGCTTAGATAAAATGAGTTTTAGATTAAATGGAATATTGCTATTAGAAAACTCCTTGAGAATAACAAAGTCTCATCCATCATTGACTCTTAATATATCTGTGGATTGACTTTGTGAACATGTATATTAAAACGAGTCCTTTTACTGTGACCCCAGTATGTGATAGCATGCTGCCGGTTGAAGGTGTGTGCATGTTGTCTTTAATAGTGCTGATCTCTCCTTTGATGACTCATGCTCCCCAGGGACATATCAGCTTACATTCAGTCTGTACATTTAAACTACCTCCAGTTTGACTGTATCCCAGGTAAGACATGATACTCCTATAGTGATATAAAAATTAATAAAAGAAAAATGCATCAGCTCAAATTGAGTCATCTACTATGTAGAAAACATAGCTTCACTGCACACAGAAAAACTGAGTTATTGTTCTGTTTTGTAAAAGGAGTAAAGTGGATCCCCCACATGGATATATAAATGTAGATCAATGATGTATAAACTGAGGATGAAAATAGCCAAAAGCATAACCAGTTTAAAGTGAATTTAAAATAGTTTATAAAGAGAATGAAGAAACTCTAATTTCCAGAAATTCGCAGAAACAAATAATCCTGTAAACAAGTGGATGACTTGATACTGTGCATGGGGACTGGAGCTTCCAGACCCCTCTGTGATAGGACACAACAACCATAAACTCTGTAAGGCCAGAGAGTGGGAACCCCTGTTCCTGCACATAAGCCAGACCCTGGAAGGTTTTCTTCTCAGCCCATTTGACCAGAGGATGAATACACAAGTTTTCAGTGTTGGTTTGAGAATCTGGGTCACGATTGTAACCTATACATATATTTGTTAATTCTCAGCACACTCAGGAAATAGAAGAGTCTGATAAACTCCTGCTCCCCACAGAATCCTTTATGCTACCTATTTGTAGTCGTACTCCTTTTTCCCTCCTGTAGCCTTGGATGACTACAGGTCTGTTCATCCCTCCAGAATATCATATACATGGGATCATTCAGTACATAACTTTCTGAATCTGTCCTCTTTTCCTGGTCATAATGTTACTGAGATTCATCCCTTGATAATCTATTAGTAATTCCTTCTTTTATATTTTTGAGTCATGTTTCCCTATAACTTGTTTAACCATTGATCCATTAGAGCGCACTGGATTATTACCAATCTTTGATGAATAAAGTTTCTCTGGGCATTGCTATGTGTTACAATAGACTATACACTTATAAGTGAGATTGTTTGGTCGGATGGAAAGTATATGTTACCTTTGTAAGAAACCGTCAAACATTGAACTTTATCAGAATATATCAGGAATAATGAGGCTTCCAATTACCCAGCATTGGCACCAGCTCATGGTCTTTTGCGTATTTTTAAATAATTATTTGTCATTGTAATAAGTGTTTTCTGTACCATATTTTTAGTTTTATTTGTGCTGGATTATTATGATAAGCTTCTTTTCATGGACCTCCTTTTTTTTTGTATGTGTATCCTCTCTATTTTTAAGTTAGATTATTGTTTTTCTCTTGTTGAACATTGAAGAATTCTTCACATTTTTGAAAATAGTCTTTTGTTGAATATGGGCTTTGAAAATATTACTCTAGTTTTGTAATTTGCGTTTCTGTTCTATTAGCAGTTTTTTGTTCAGATAAGTTTTTTTTAAAAAAACAAATGATACTTAATTTATCATTGTTTTATTTCATGGGTTATATTTTTGGTTCATACTTTTTCCAAGTTATAAATATTTTTGTTCTAAAATTTTTGTGTTTTTGCTTTAATTTAGTCTACTTTGAGTAAATTTTTGTGTCACTAGGTCTAGGTCAAGATTTTTCTTTGCTATTTGCTACTTGTTGGCATCTAGATTTACAATTTTTAAATACCATTTGTTGAGAAATTTTGGGTTTATTAAATTACTTTTGCATCTTTTCACACAATAAATTAGTCATATTTGTGCAGTCTATTTCTGGACTCTGTTGCTGCTGAAATGATTAATTCATCTATCCCTTTTCCAATACTACATTGTCTTGATTACTATACCTTTAAAATAAGTAGTATGTTCTTTTCATTTTATTCTCATAATTTTTTCAATTCTTCTAACTGCTTTTCTTTTGACTGTAAATCATGAAATCATCTTGTCTAGGTCTACATAACAACCTAGTGGTATCTTTATAGCAGATATGTTAAACCTGTAAATGACTGTTTCTGAGAATTGATGTTTAAAGTATGTTTAGTCTTCCAATACATGGTATGTCTCTCCATTTTTTTCAACACTCTTTTTCTTTTGTCAGCACTTTAAAGTTGTCAGTATACATTTCTTGTACATGTTTTGTTAAATTGATACCTAAATATCAATTTTTAGAGCTATTACAAATGGTATTACCTTTAGATTTTTTCCAATTGTTAGTGATTAATTTTTGTGTTTTGAGCTAGTACACTATGATCTTTCTAAATTTATTTTTCTAAGTGTGGAATGTTGTCCCCACAACATTTTTGGTAGAATTCTTGGTGGTTATTCAAATTAACAATTGTATTATCTGCAAGTAGTCACAATTTTCTGTCTCCGATCCAACTCTGCATGCTGCCTTTTCCCCCTTATTGCCTGGCTAGACTTTCAGTGTTATTTTAAATAGTACTGGTAAGAGTGGACATCCTTGTTTTATTCCTAGTTTGAAGAAGAAGGGTGCTGGCTTTTGCACTTGAGCCCATTATTTGTTACAGATTTTTTGTTGTTGCTGATATTTGGGCTCTATCAGCTACTGGGAGTTGTATTCTAATCCTAATTTGCAAGTGTTTTTATTATAAATGGGCTCTGAATTTTGTCAAATTTGATTAATGTGGTCATGTAGTTTTCATTTGCTAAAATTATGGACTACATTTTTAAAAAGTTTTTAAATTTTATTAGTTTGAAAGAGTGGCATAGAGGCCTCCCATCCACTGGTTCACTACCCTTTGTCAGCAATGGCTGGAGCTAGGCAACGAGAATCCAGGAGCTGGGAACTCCAGGGGAAATTGTTTTAAAGAAATTCAGATTTCAATAATCAGTCTCTAGAAAGGTGTAAATATAAATACAGAAAAATTAATTTATTTGAAAGGCAGAGTTACAGAGAGGCAGAGGCAGAAAGAGAGAGAGATCTGTCTTCCATCCTCTGGTTTACTCCCCAAATGGCCACAATGACTGGAATTATGTTGATCCAAAGCCAGGAGCTTCTTCTGGGTCTCCCACACAAATTCAGGGGCCCAAGGCCTTAGGTCATCTTCTATTGCTTTCCCAGGCCGAAGCAGAGAGCTGGATCAGAAGTGAAGCATCTGGGACTCGAACCAGCACCCACATGGGATGCTGGCATTGCAGGTGGCAGCTTTACCTGCTATGCCACAATAAGCCAGTACCAAAGGGATAAATACCATATGTTCTCCCTCACCTGTGATAATTAATAAAGCACCTAAAACAAAAGCTGTAGAAGAGACATTGACACTTTGAGAAGCAATGACTTGAACAGCCCTTGTCTTGACTGTTAAGGGACAGTTTTTATTTTTTTGTAGTGTTTGTTGAACCCTTAACAGAGTTGAACATATGTGTATAAAGTCCACTGAAAATATATCTGAGTGAAAAATAAGAGTGGGAATAAGAGAGGGAAGAGGAAGAGGGGTGGAAGTATGGGTAGGAGGGTGGGCACAGTGAAGGAAATCAATATGTTCCTGAAGTTGTAACTATGAAGTATATGAAATTTATAACTGTAAAGCTGCATAGTTCTGCATACATTCCTATGGACTTACTTCTAGGGGTACAGTTTAAAAACTTGCCAGGGGATCATTCTTAAGCTGGGTGGTAAAAATATCATCTTAAGTGTTAAAGTGATCATATGGATATAATTAAGTGTCTGGCAATAATAATAGATGGAATTATAAAGGAGCAAATGCTCCAACATGAGAAGCAGTCCACACAGCAGACTCATAGAATGAGTCACTTTAAATAGCACTCTAACCTCAGAATCAGCCTTTGAGGAATTCTGTTCTGGCTGAAAAGCCCCCAAGAGCATTTCAGGCATGGAAAGCCAAGACACTGTGGAAAAAATGTCCTACATGAAGGGTTTCTGTGGGTGAGACCCCAGTGGAGAGAAGTGGTCATCAAAGAAGGATGTACTTTGCACTGAAAGGAGGAGAGAATTTTCACTTTGCTTATGGCCTTGTCTAAATTCTGAAAGAGACAGTGGATTCAAAAGGCTTCCATAACCTAGGCAGCTCATGTCAAGAGCCTTGGGTGATCACTGACATCATAAATAAGAGTGTTAATTGTAAATTAACAACAGGAATCACTGTGTACTAACTTCCCATGCAGGACCTCTGTCCTCAAAGAGTTGTATTATAATTATGTCTTAGTTGGCCGGCGCCGTGGCTCAATAGGCTAATCCTCCACCTAGCGGCGCCAGCACACCGGGTTCTAGTCCCGGTCGGGGCACTGGATTCTGTCCCAGTTGCCCCTCTTCCAGGCCAGCTCTCTGCTAAGGCCCGGGAGTGCAGTGGAGGATGGCCCAAGTGCTTGGGCCCTGCACCCGATGGGAGACCAGGAGAAGCACCTGGCTCCTGCCTTCGGATCAGCGCAATGCGCCGGCCACAGCGCGCCAGCCACGGCAGCCATTGGAGGGTGAACCAATGGCAAAAAGGAAGACCTTTCTCTCTCTCTCTCTCTCTCTCTCACTGTCTACTCTGCCTGTCAAAAAAAATTAAAAAAAAAATAAAAAATAATAATTATGTCTTAGTGCTCACAAAAGTAGTATCATTCTTGGGTGCTTCTTTAAAGTTAATTAAGTTTCTAAAAAAAATTAAAGTGAAATTAACTTGAAGGTTCAATGACTTAGAACAACCCTTGTCTTGACTGTTGAGGAACAGTTTTTGTGTGTGTGTTTTGTGCCAATTGTTGAACTCTTCACTTGGTATAAGGTTGGTCTTCTCTGTATGAAGTTAATTGAAAATGAATCTTGGTGGAGAATGGGAGAGTAGATGGGAGGACAGGTAGGGTGGGAAGAATTATTACATTCTTAAAGTTGTACTTATTAAATTTAAATAAGTAAGCAAATTTATTTTAAAAAAGCAAAAGTACACCAGAAAATAAAAGAAAAATGTTAATATTACATATTTTGTGATATTAAAAATAATTACATGATATCAGTGCTACAAAATTATCTTAAAAGTTGAAAGATATACCTTGCTTTATATTGGAAGAAAGGATATATTTCAGACTTCCATTATGAATAAGTAAATCCAGATAAACGATACAATGCTAATCAAAGTTATGTCAATATTTCTCCTTATAAAGCTTGCCAAAACATTTTAGAAAGTGGTATGATTTGAATATTTGTCCCCTCAAAAACTTACATTGAAATTTAATTATCATTCTCCTGCTATTGGGAAGGTGGGGCATACTCAACCATAAAAAATAAGGAAATCTTGTCATTTCCAGCAAAATGGATATAATTGGAGACTGTTATGCTTAGTGAAATATGCCAGTACCAAAAAGACAAATATTTATTTTCTCTGATTTGTGGTAACCCATATATAGTGTAGAAAAATTGTATATGAGTGAAATTAACATCTTGAGATTTGATTATTGTTTACAGCCCTTGACTATACTCCTGAGCAACAATGGTCCTTCTAGTTAATACTTGTTGGATTCTTTATTTAGTAGAGGATTGAGCATAAATTGAAAGAAAAATAAAAAAAGAAATAGGAGAGAGGGAGGGTGGGAAATATTATGTTCTTAAAACTGTGTATCTATGAAATGCATGATATTTGTTCTCTTTATATAAATCTTTTTAAAAAATGGGAAATAAAAACAGATGTGATTAGGTAATAAGGACTTAACCTCCATTGGTGAATTAGCACTGCTGCCATAGGAGTGGGTAGCTATCCTAGAAGAGGACTACTGAGAACAGGTTCAGTTTGGTCCCTTTCTCTCTCTCTCGTGAGCTCGCCTGTCCTTCTGCCTTCTGTCATGGGATGGGATAGAACAAAAGCCCTCAACATACTCCAGGGCTTTCCAGCCTGCAGAACTATGGAATAAGTTAAATTTCTGTCCATTATAAACTACTCAATCTCAGGTGTCTTGGTATAGAAGCAGAAAATGGACCGAGAGAGATCCTGAGAGTCAGAGATGAAATATCATAATGGTTCACACTGGTGACCACATAATCCAGTAGGGAAGAATGGAAATGAAGTAAATATATGGTTGAAACAAGATTACTCAGGACTTGATAATTGTTCAGACTGATTGCTGGTACTGTTTTTCTACATTTTTCATAATTTTCCATTGTAAAGCACTTACATAATATTTATTCTCCATAATAAAAACTTTTAAAGTATATTTTCCAATGATTTGTACAAGTGAATTATTTAAGAAATCATTATAGAAATAAGATGAAAAATTGAATCACAATTAAGATATTATACAGCATTTATGGGATGCCATTAAACAAGTACTTAGGGGGAAACACATACATTGAAAATGCTTTTCCAATAAATAAGCTAAACATTGTTCTCAGAAATGAGTGAGTGAGCAGCAGTTTGCCACCACTACCAAATCATTTGAAGGTGAATAACCGGGTTGAGTGTTTGACTCTGCACCTAAGATACTAGTTAGGATGTCCATGTCCCAGACCACAGTGCCTGGGTTCCAAGCCTAACTCCACTTCCTACTCTTGTTTACAGCTAATGTGACCCCGGGAGACATAAGTAACGCCACCTACATGAAAGCCCTGTGTGAGTTCTCAGCTCCCAGGTTCAGTCTGGCCACATCTCAGCTGTTGCAAGGATTTAGGAAGTGAAACAGTAGATGGAAGGAGTGCTCACTCGTGTTTCTCTCTCTCTCTCTCTCTCTCAAATAAATAAATAAATAAATAAAGGATAATTTTTTAAAAAGAGTAGAAATGATAAAATACAAAATAAATCAACAGTTAAATGTGCTTTACTTGTAAAATACTAACTATAAAAAGCTCTAAGATCTATAAAGAACATATGCTGGAAAAGACAATAAATACCATTATGAATAGGATTCAGAAGGATATTGTAAATGAAGACAAGTATAAAGTATTTCAAGTGAAAACATCTGAAAGCATTCTAAAAAAATAGAAATTACCACAATCACTTCATTAAAAATAGAAAACTTACGTAGAACTGTCTACTATTCCCACCACCTCCACAATGTAGGGCAGATTTTATTATACTTGAGTTACACCAAAATTTTTTTTGGCAGGGGTAATTGTATGTAAAAGCTGTTTCAGAAAAATTGAAATACAGAGAAATTTTCTGAACTTATTCTGAGAAACTAGAAATAGCATATAAAACTAACAAAAAAGAGGCTAATCTATCAAAAAGAATACAAGCATGTTAAAGTATACACAATCAAAATGAACACAACAATCTGTGCTTAAAAATCATTGCAAGGGTGGGCTTTTGGCACAGTGGTTAAGATGCTATCTGGTACACCCACATCCACTATCGGAATGTCTAGATTTGAGTTCTTGCTCTGTTTCCGATTCCAGGTCCTTCTTGCTAATGTGTCCCTAGAGGCAGCCTGGTGGTGGTTCAAGTATTTGTATCCCTTCCTGCCACTCATACAGAACACCTGGACTGTGTTCTGGGCTCCGGGCATTGGACTGGCCCAGTTCTGGCCACTGCAGATATTTAGGGGGTTAACCAATGATGGAAGATTGATATCTCTCTCTCTCTCTCTCTCTCTCTCTCTCTGTCTCCCTTTCTCCCTTTCTCCCTTTCTCCCTTTCTCTTTCTCTCTCTGCCTTTCAAATAAGAAATGGATAAAAATATAGAATTCATCATAATTTGAATTTATTGCAATAATGCAATAATTATTTATATTAAAAAACTGTAATGAAGTAGCAACTCAGCAAAGGTCTAAGATGCCTGCACTTGTAGAGATAAAAAGCATTTATAGGGAAAACAAAGAATTCAAGCAAATTGACATATCTTTCCATTATTTAAGGCAATATAGTAAAAATGTTTCTCTATACCCATGAATAAAAACCCTAATTTTTTCATGTAAGTTCAGAAGCAGTTCTTAAATTTATGCCAAAGAGGGACTATTAATAGTCATGATGGTTCAGAAAAAAAATAAATTGGCTGAAATTATGTTTTCTGACTCAAGGCTCATTATAAAATAAGAATAATTAAAGTCTGAGACCAAAAAAAGCTTCCAGTAAAAAGTAATAAAAATCATAAAAATTTGACTACACTGCACATCAAAATTAAATTATATCATGTTTAGATAAGAGTGAATTTACATTGAATAAAACATCTTAAACATTTTAGTAGGAAACAATCCATACTTGTATAACAAATAGAGACTATGCTCATGCTGTATATAATGGTAAAAGGATTATTGCAAAGAATATATAAAGCATACTTACAAATGGGTGGCAAAATGCCAGTACAATTGAGGAATAGACAGAAATTCAAAGAAAAAACTGAAATATAAAAGCCAAATAACTGATAAGATACGCAACCTTACGAATAATCAGAAAAGACCAAGTAAAATAGAAATTAGAAAGGAAATTTTACTCTGTGTGTGTGTGTGTGTGTGTGTGTGTGACAGAGAGAAAGCTAATCAGTGTTAATACATGAAAATTGAATTTCCTATTCTGATAGGTCTAATGATATGCTGGTAGATCAATTTTTTTTAAGATTTTATTTATTTGAGAGGCAAAGTCAGAGAGAGAAAGACAGAAACAAAGGTCTTCCATCCACTGGTTCATCCAAAGCCAGGAGCCAGGAGCTTCTTCCACTGCTTTCCCAGGCCATAAGCAGAGAGCTAAAGCAGAAGAGGAGCAACCAGAGCATTAAACAGCACCAATAAGGGATGTTGGCATTGCAGATGGAGGTCTAGCCTACTAAGGCCACAGCACCAGCTCCCAACTGTAGATGTTTAAAAACTGGCTTTCTAGTGGCCAGCATTGTGTTGCAGCAGGTAAAGCCATCACCAGCAATAGGTGCTGGTTCAAGTCCTTGCTGCTCCACTTCTGATCCAGCTCCCTGCTAATGGGCTTGGCAAAAGAGCAGAAGATGGCCCAAGTGCTTGGGCCCCTGCACCCACGTGGGAGACCTGGAAGAAGCTCCTGTTTTGGGCTGTTGTGATGATCTAGGAGTGAACCAGCAGATGGAAAATCTGTCACTCTCAGCTTTCCCTCTCTTGCCATAACTCTGACTTTCAAACAAATCTTTTTTTTTTTTTAATGGCTCTGTAAGAGAAAAAGAACAGAGTTACAGCATTTACCTATTTCTATGGTACAGCTCCTCTCATGCAACTGATATTTCAAGGTATGAATGGAATGTGCACTACTGAACAGAGTAGAGATATGCATAATTAGAATTAAAAGCCTAAAATGTAGTGTTCAAATTAAGTATATACCATCAAGAAACTGCATAGGAACCGGAGATCTTAACATTAAAGGACTAGAAAGAAACTAAATCTAAATGCAGCTAAATTTGATCATCTAAATAAATTTGATAATTTAAATCAAAAAATAGTTGAATAAATTATATAGCACTTCCATAAAGAAATGTACAGCAGATGAAATGAATAAGCTAGATATACACAGTGATACAGATAAGTTTTGACAATGTAAATTTGATATAATCAATAAAATATGGTAACTGCATTGTTTTAAAAGTACAGTATAATATTTATGAATATATATGCATCTGCATAGTAAAATATGAAAACATGCAAGAGAAAGATACACTACTGAAGACAACATGGGGAATGGTCAGGGTTATGCATTTGAGTTATTTCCGTAATAATTTATTTCCTTTCTGCAGCAGACATGGCAAAATTCATTTTAGATTAGGATGGAAGGTCTTATTCTTGGGTTTTGTATTCTTATTTTTTGTGTTTGAAATGATATTTGGAAGGAATTCTGTCCCTGACCAGAAGATTTTATAGCCTACTGTGATGACTGTAGGGCATTGTGTAGATACAAATGTGTAGATAAAAGGTCATGTTCAGTGTAAGTGACATTAATGTGTATGAAGATCTTTAAAGGAACTGTCATGATCTGAGGAGGCCAGGGAGGACTTCACAGTGCAGGAACTCTGCCTGTAGTTGCTGAAGAGGACGTGTCCCCTATAAGAGAATGGTTTGCATCTGGGGCCAATGGGGGTAAGGTGTCACTTGGTTCACAACCTACTGCAGTGTGTGTGTTTCCATGAAATGTCTGCTTTCATCCCATACAAAAGCAAGGGACACCAAAAGGCATCACCTAAGAATACTGTAGAGAGAGCAACCCTGAACCAACACAGAGAAAATGGAGAGGCAAGATAAGACACAATTGCTCTGTTAACCGCAGAAGTCATTTCCTTTCTTCATAGGGAATACCTTCACTGAACTGATCTGACCTATGACTCAGGCAGCTGCCAGTCATTTCCAGGAAGTGCCCTTCTGAGGAAGATAGAATAAAAATGGCAGTTTCAAGTTGAAAGTCATCCAAACAGATGTAGCCATTCAGAAATGAGAAATTTCATAGAAATCTGGAATGCTAGTGTTAGTATCGCAAGATCAGTTAAGCACTCCTTTCTTGTTTTATCAATCAATCTGTCAATTTGAGAGAGAGAGCAAGAGCAAGAGAGAACACGATATAGCTCCCTCATACTCTGGCTTTGTCCCCAGATACCCACAATGACTGAGGCTGCACTGAGGCCAACGGCAGGAGAAAAAACTCAGTCCAGGTCTACCATGTGGTTGGCAGGGACCCCATTACATAAGGTATCACTGCTGCTTCCCAGTGTCTGCATCAGTAGAAAGCAATTGTCAGGGACTGAGTTGGGTATCAAACACCCAAGCACTCGGATGTGGAACACAGGCATCTGAACTGCTAAGCTAACTGCCTGTTCCTAATGCTTTGTTCTTTCAGGGGAGAAAATTGAGGCCACGGAGTGATCTTGTAACTTGCCAGACATCTTTAGGCATAGAAAGAGATCTAGACCCAAATCATTACCAGGTAGGTAACCCACACACTGCTGTGAGAAATTTTTCCATTACAAATCCTCCGAAAAATTGTTTGGGGTTCTCTTTTTTTTCTTTTACTCCAAGTTCAGTTTTTTTTTTCCTTGTGTGTCCCAGTGGACTAGAAATTGCAGAAGACAACTTGCTCTTTAATTATGATTTGCTTTTACTCTTCACTTACCTCTGAAGTTGAATTGCCCGGTACCTCTGAATGCTCCCTGACAGGTCCCTGTGATTTGTATCAGCTCACAAAATTAAAAAAATGCAGACTTGCAGCTCTAATTTGCCAGAATCCTTAAGATCTCTTTTATCATGCCCTGCTGCCTGGATGGAAAGCAGCGTTCTCCTCCGTGGCAATCTGCTCCAATCATTTTTTATTCAGGTGGCAGGCAAGGTTCAGGCAAAACATGAAAGACAGTGATTGGAGCACAGTGTCTTCAGATGGCTCAAACCACATCGCTCAGGCAATTTTCATCCTTTTTTATTTAGCCACACTTAAACAGGTTTCTTTTAGAGCTCAGAGACCAAACTGTAGCACAGGATATAAAGAAGGTGCATCAGAAAAGAGCATGGCATTTGAATCCTGAAGTTGTTCCCTACTTGATGTCTGACCTTGGGTTTCTGAGTGCACATTTCCCTAAGTACAAAATGGGGAATAAGAAAACAAACTATCATTCGATTGTTGTGAAGGAGAAATGAGTTTTGAAAATTATATATAAATGTGTTACATATTTTAGTGTTCCGTGAATATTAGAACCATATACCCATTTCTTATATGTGAAGTTTTAAAACCAGCAAACTTGTCTAGAAATCAGTTAAAACCATGGCATACTAAGTTTTTCTAGTAAATATTTACTTACCCTTGTCCTCTCCAAGAGTTACTTTAAAACTACTCAAATTCTGGTTTTATTATTTCTGAGCAGTCTTCTGTGTTCTGAAAGGCAAAGGGTAAGGACAAATTGTATAATAAGCAATGGTCTTATTTTCTACAGGTTTCTAGTAATGAAACCATTTTTTTCTTGCTGCAAAACTATACCGATACATTCTACTTTATGAGAAAAAACAATGATAAAAGTGAACAGGGGGTGACTGGAGTCATAGAGAATTTCAAAGTGACTATGGGTTTGAGATACTCTAAGCGAAAGATTCCAGCCATTTGGTGATGAAGCCCTTCCCCATGGGGCTGATGGGCCAGGACAAGTTCCAAATTCTTGCTTCTGTTAGTTGTCTTCTCCTTGCTTTGCTTGAATTGCCAATGTTGAGGCAGGCTATAAAGTGTGAGATAGCTGCACTGTGGTTGTCACCCACAGTTACCTACTCGGGTGAGCTCCAACATAGCTGCCAGTTCTGTTTTCATTCCATTGCAATATTTAGTGTGCTATCCACCAAGGGTACAACCCTCATGATGGAAGCCCAGTGGCAAATTCTCTTTGTCCTCAAGGAAGCAGAACCCAGAATAAAATGGAGTTGTTCAAACAGCTGTTGGGTAAACATTACTCTCAGTTGGCACTTAAGGGGCAACTGAAGTACAGCTTAGCCTCCATATATGCCATTTTTCCCCTCATACCCCAAATCTCAATGGGGTCTCTTAGAAACTGTTTGTAAATGCAACCTATGTGCCAGACAGAGTGATAAGGCTAATGCAGAGAGACAATACTCCTTTATAGCATAAGGGTTGTAATAAAAGGGTGCCGTCTTATCTGTGGCACTATCTATGCTCCAGATGCCTCTTGGGTTCTGGCCCCTGTCACCATTGCTACAAGCCAGGTGATCAGATGGCCCAACCACAGGTTTCAGCTCCATCCTCACCCTAATGGGATTAGCTGCTCCTATTTTCCTGCCCCCCCCCCCCACCAAAGCTGTAATAAGACCTGCTTCCCACACATGTGTCCTGGTTTTTCTCTTAGTCTCTGGCCCTCTCCCACTAGCCCATTGGGCTTCCCCACCTGACAATAAACCTTTCTCTTAACTCTGGTGTTTGTTTTGTTTTGTGGTGGCCTTACAAAGGGTACTTGAAGATATTTGCAGAAAGTGGAATTAAAGAGTATTTATTGTTATACAAAATAATTTTTGAAATCCATTCAGGTTTTTATAGTGTGCATTTTCCATACATGTTTGTCTTAAAAGTCTTCCTAAAGATACAGGTACATTCTAATGCCTAAGACATTAGACCCTGAAGATATGCTATGATATCTTTTGAGTCATAAGGACAGATTTGTCAGACCATGGGTTGTCTTGCCCATTGCAATAAAGGAGAGGGCAGGATGAAAGAATAGGTATTCATCACTGAACTATCATCCCTTGTAGACACTAGAAAGGGCATTGAGTAGTTGTAGAACATGAGACTTTCAGGTGGAAACACTGAAGTGGACCAAAGTGCAGGTTACAGAAGAGTCATGTTTGTCTATCCCAGGACCCTGCTTTAAGCTGACTACATAGCAAGCTACAAACTGGAAGCAAGTTCCAGCTACATCAAAGTCTAGCCATCAAGGTCCATCACCTGGCCTGAGAGATATACTAAGGTGGCCACAGCTTTCTACTCTACCACAGTCCCGATCTTCTACCCCCACATGGTCCCAAGATAGAGTGTTCATAGAGCCTGGACATGTTTCTTCTCAAGATAAATAGTACCTGTGTTAGAAGTGACAGCAGTGCTGCCTGATGGATGATGACTTAGGCCATTAGGGCATTCCAACAAGCTTCCTGTTTGAGGGATATTGAAAGAGTAAGCTTTGATTTCAGAGCATCTTTAAAATTGCATCAATCACTGTCCTATTCCCATGCATCATAGTCCACCAACCTCCGGTCTGTCTATTCCAGTGTTTTCACATTGGACATGAGTTTACTTGTCATTGAGCTAAGAAGATGATGCTCAGTGGTTACTAATACCTACTTATTATGCAATATTAGAATGAAAAATGTAGTGCCTGAAATGTTTTCTCCTGCTTAGGGTAACCATATAGAAAATGCAAGACATTTAAAACACACATTGTAGTTAGGTCTTGCATTTTATTCAAACGTGTATGTTAAAGCAAAACACATATAATGAGATATGTATTCCTCTTTGTTAAAAGGTAAGAAATCACAGTATTCTATAGGAATTCTGCAAATTCTAAACCTACTGGTGTTGTGCTTATGTGGAACTATCAAGTCTTAACCTTCAGAATTGCAAAAGACACATAATGATAGTTATACAAATAAATAAGATGTATATGTTCAATTTAACAATAGGCTAATTTCATATGATTTGGCCTGGTATAAAAAGAGTGTTATTAGGTTGGAGTCTCCCTGGGATTGATGAGATAGTTAATTTCATAAATGTTTATAAAGCACATAAAATGACAGGGATTGAATGAAGTGTTTTACTCAGACTTGAGGAAGATAGGGTTCCTGTCTCCATGGAATACACATTAATCCACCGTTTTATGTTGAATTTAGTTGTTTCTCACTACTTGAACCCCTGTTAATCACACTACATAATACCCAAAGCTCATAAATGTAATGCATTAGGCCAGTCAGGCTTTTCTTATCCAGTATAGGCAATAACTACTAATACTCACATATAAATTGTGCTGATATTTAACTAATTTGATCTTTCCCTGACCTTTAGATACAGATAAAATTGTTAAAGAAAAAAAGGGTAAAAATTTTTAAGAAATATATTAATTAACATTTTGTGGTTTATAGAACATCCAGAATGCCACTCGGTAATGTGGTGGTGGTGGTGAATGACCACACACTTCCTTGAGGATGTTAACTGAGAAAGTTCTTTATGAAGTAAAACCTTCTTATGTATGTAGTACATTCTTAAGTCCTAGAATAAAATTATTTATTATTCATCATAATTCTCAACTATATGGTTGAGAAAGTAAATTTTTATCATCCTCATTTAGGTGCATATAAGAATAACCTCATAGGCCGGTGCCGCGGCTCAATAGGCTAATCCTCTGCCTGTGGCGCCGGCACCCTGGGGTTCTAGTCCCAGTCGGGGTGCCGGATTCTGTCCCGGTTGCTCCTCTTCCAGGCCAGCTCTCTGCTGTGGCCTGGGAGTGCAGTGGAGGATGGCCTGAGTGCTTGAGTGCCTGCACCCACATGGGAGACCAGGGGAAGCACCTGGCTCCTGGCTTCGGATCAGCGCAGTGCACTGGCCACAGCGGCCATTGGGGGGGGGGTAAACCAATGGAAAAGGAAAACCTTTCTCTCTCTCTCTCTCACTGTCCACTCTGCCTGTCAAAAAATAAAATAAAAAAAAATAACCTCATGAGGATAGTCATAGTGTTTTTTGCCACTTTGAATATTATATGTTCCTGCTTGGTGATATCATACTTAACCAGAATTAGAATCAGAGAATGAGATCTTTGGAAAGAAAATACAAAGATCCCTCAGTTTGCAGATGAAAAACTGTGTTGGAAATAGGACTTGTGGTGAGGTATTGATGAAATTAATTCAATAGTTCTGAAATTTCCAGAATTCACAACTCTATTTCCAAAGCACATGACAAATGCACTGATGCGTCAGTGGTTGGAAAAATTCAAGACCACTGTGTGCAATTCCGGCCACTGGTGAAACAGATGTAATCTTCTTTATTGTGAAGTTCAACTGAGAATCTGAAGGCCAATTTTCTGTTCTGACTCTGCAGCTGGCTTGAAGCCCCAGAATAAATATATAAATGAACAGTGTAACAATAGAATGCTGACCTACAACTTCTGTAGCAACCAGCCTTGGAAGCCTAACTATACCTCCGTAGCAGTCATTCCATAAAGGTCAAGACTTGAGCAATGACAGGCAGCTTCCCTATTCTATGTCCTTGCTTTCAACTCAGGAACAACTGGAACAAGCCAAGTACACTCCCCAAAACAATCACAAAACATGCCTGCTTCTAGTTAGCCTGATTCCAGCATCCTTAACTAACAGTTTCTCACCAGATTATACCTGAAGCCTTTTCCAGTTTTATCAGCTGCCCCATAGGGAGGGGTAGATTCTACCATTACTTAGATGTTTTCTGCGACCCTCCTTCTCTGGTTGGTATAACTTACCAGAAGTGAGAGAAATATCAATTTTCCTTTGATATTGTCACCTTGTTGAGCCTGTGTGAACCTATAAAGCATTTGGCATATTGCCTGGTCATAAAGTGGTTACTATGTTGTTATTTTCAGAATTTTAAGTAAAAATAACATACAAAATTGAAATAGCAAAGAATTTTGAGGCTGTTCTTATTCTATCTGCATTTAGGAATCATATTTTATCTGTGTTACCATGATTTTTTTTTTCAGCCTTGCAAGCATCTATTTCCCTTCTGACCAAGGTCAAGTCAGAGTGAATGCTAACCAGTAGGTAAGCGTAGAGATATTGATTATCTTCTGGAATGCACTAAAATGTAATGAGGATCCCAAAGTACTTACAACAGAAATATGATTACAAACGGACTTCTTTTATAGCAAATGTTACAATCTTAGTCTTGAAGTCATCCCTTTCCTCTCCTATCCCTAAAGCCCCAGATACAGTGAAGCCATGGCAAGTTTAATATGATTTTCTCAACACTCAACAAACCTGTTAAGCGTGATCTTGGTCCATGAAGTGCTCTGGGTGCGTCAACTTGTCTCACTATGATTTAACTTGAGGTTAAACATGAGCAGTGGTCACCTCAAGAGTGTTCTCAGTCACTATTCACAGATGTTAAGATTAGTTTAATTAATGATACATACAGGAAATCTATTTTCTCTTTATACATATATTCATGCATGTTTTTAGATATCCAGACTTTGCTAGGCACCATATTAAATGCTGAGAATACAGTATTTATCATGAATATCCTTGCTTTCAACATTCTGTGGGCATATTTAAGGAAACAGAAGGAACCAGAGTGCAAATGTATGAATAGTCCTCATTTTTCAATTCTTCCTCTCCCCCTCAATTCCCTGTCTGAAGATTCTGGCTTGCTAGTCATCTCTACATCTTCTAGTAAAATAAAAAGTCAAAAGAAACCCAAAGAATGTAGAGAAGCTAAGCTGGTCGTCTTAAGAAATCTTTGTGTTACAGTTGAGAGAAGAAGAAAGCAAAGCTGTGTGGACACAGTGTGCGTGTTGGGTTGGAGAAGACAAAGAGCAGCAAAAAGACTACTATGGTTTTGCTTTTGTTTTTCCTGTTGTTTTAAGCATCTTCCAGGCAAGAGAAACATAGTGAGAGATAGATCTAAAGGAAATATTTTAAAAAGTTTATTTTAAGAATATATCCACTTCATAAAGGTCTCCCTGATATTTTCACAAATGAGTAAAATTGAATTACTCTCCATAGTTACCTTTTATAAGATACTACTCTACAGAGACTGACCAGGTGAATTCTTAGTTGTATTCCAGTTATATAGGAAAATTAGCCTTTATAACCCAGATATGTAAGAACAAATTCATGGAAAAATAAATCTAAGAATATAATTTATTTTGGTGCAAATTTTTTTCAAAGTATACGGAAAATGCACATTATGAATAAATTACAAATTTAAAAATTGTTTAATGCCAAATTAAACTCTTGCTTAAAAACAGTATTTATTCTAGAGGCAGAAAGGGAGAAAGAAAGAGAATCTCTATTCCCTAATGTCTGTGACGTCTGGGCCTGGACCTAAGTCAGTACCAGGATCCAAGAACACAATTCAAGTTTTCCACGTGGGTGGCAGGGATGAAACTACCTTAGCTGTCACCCACTTTCTCCTGGGATGTGCACTGGTAGGACGTTAGAACTGGGAGCAAAGCCAGTAATGGAGCCCAGGCTATCCAATGTGGGACACAAGCATCTTAAGTGGTGTATTAGCGACTAGCCAAAACCACCACCCCTGAATTCATGCTATCAATTGTATTTTGTCCATGAACTATGGGAAGTACCCCATATGAGTGCTCTGATATGGGAGGAGTAAGCAGCTATGTCATAGGGCGGAGAAGGCATCTAGTAGATTAGATCAAGGGATGATAACTCTCATGGAACTAAAAATCTGAGATCCAATGTATGAACATGAAGTACCCATATAAACCTAGACATGGCAGACTGCCAGGGAACAGTCAGCGGGGCAGCATTGTCTGTAATGGCTGGAGTAACAGGTAAGATAACATAGGGGATGACAATTTCTTTAGATAATGCTCTAAGATCTGGAATGTAACCTGTAGTTTTCTTTAAGAAGTTTTCTTTCCCCTTAAATAAATAAGATGCAACTCTTCAGTGACACTGCAATGTGACTGCCTGAATAAATGTTCTCCCACAGCACCTACCATTTATCTGTTGGGTCTAGGGTTGTATGGTTCATGAGGTAGATTCAGCTAGTGAGTAAATGCATTATCTCTTATTACTGAATATTTACTATATACCAGACTGTGTGCTTATATCATCTTCAATCCTTATAAAAACTCTAAAAATCTGTCATTTGTCCTACATTAAGGAATGAGTAAATCAAGCCTCAGGATCCTTTACTTCTGTACAAGATGACACATCAAAGTGGGGGCAGAAACTACCCACATCTTTTCACTCTACTATGCTGCTTTTAGCTGCAATAAAAGTGTTCAGTCCCTCATTTAGACATAAGGCTCAGTACGTACCCCACATCGAAGTCTTCCTCACATTCACTCAACCCTATGTGTCCTGCTCCTTTATTTGCTGATTTCTTTTGATTTTTAAAGATTCATTTATTTATTTGCAGGAGCCATAGAAAGAGAGAGGGGGAGGCAGAGCTAGAGATTGTCTGTTTCTTGTTCACTCCACAAATGGCAACCAGGTCTGAGCCAGACTGAAGTCAGGAGCCAGGAATTCCCTCATAGTCTCCTACATGGGTGGCAAGGGCCCAAGTACTTTGGCCTTCTTCCACTGCCTTCCTAGGCACATTAGTGAGAAGCTGGATTGGAAGAGGAACAGCTCGAACTTGAACCTGCACTCAGATATAAGTTGCCAGCATGGCAGGGGCAGCTTAAACTGCATGCCACAACACCAGCCCCTGTTGCTAACCTCTAACATCACTTAGTAAGAGTAAGGATATGTTGGTGATTAGGAATAACTTGCCACTCCTCAGAAATACTACTATTTTAAAATATTTATTTATTTATTTGAAGGTAAGAGACAGACACAGACACACACACACACAGATCTTCCATCTGTTTGTTCACTTCCCAGATGGTCGCCAGGGCTGTGCCAGGTCAAAGCCAAGAGTGAGGAACTTCTAGGTCTCCCACGTAACAGGGGCCCAAGTACTTGTGCCATCTTCTGCTGATCTCCCAGGCTTTTAGCGTGAAGCTGAATTGGCAGTGAAGCAACCAGGACTGGAACCGGTGCCCGTATGGGATGCTGGCACTGCAGGTGGCAGCTTTACCCTCTATGCCATAATGCTGGTCCTGGAAATACTACTTTAATCCTCCTAAGACTCAGTCCTTCATTAGGGTAACAGGAATAAGACTGGCACTTATTTTATGAGATTATAATTATGTGTTTATTTATAAAAAGAATAGACATATATAATTAGAATTATATGTTATTTAGAAAAAGATTAGACATAATGCCTGTCATGCATTTCCAATTCCCACAAATACTGTTTCAAACTGTTTTATTCAAAAATTTCTCAAATTCAATCTTCTGTTTTCTTTTATCAGAACTTTGTCTCCACTATCATATATGCAGTTTTCTCAGATGGCTCTGAAGTTTTAAATTAATGAAATTCCAACTAGTTAATAGTCTACCATGTGTATCATGCATATGTGTCTACATATCATACCATCATAATATGGCATTAAATTTTTTTTAAGATTTAATTATTTGAAAGGGAGAGTTACAGAGGGTCAGAGGCAGAGAGAGAGGTCTTTCCATCGCTGGTTCATTCCCTAGATGGCTGCAACGGCTAGAGCTGGGCCAATCCAAAGCCAGGAGTCAGGAGCTTCTTCCGGGTCTCCCACATGGGTGCAGGGACCCAAGAACTTGGGCCATCTTCCACTGCTTTCCCAGGCCACAGCAGAGAGCTGGATCAGAAGTGGAGCAGCCAGGACTCGACCCAGTGCCCATACAGAATGCTGGCACTGCAGGTGGCAGTTTTACCTGCTACACCACAGTACCAGGCCCAACATTAAAAATTTAATTTTAACTCTCTCATTTTCTGAATGAGAACTAATTATTTGTACTCTTAAGACTGCTGTAGTGGAAGCCATCCAAAAATGGACAAGCTGCAGAAAGTACTTCTGTGCTGACATTGCTTAGAGTTCATGATGCTTTACCCAGGCAGTGACTCCAATTTCAGTAGAGGTCCCATTATCTCTTCCTTTCACCTAGTTAATTATCAAAGGTGCAGAGGCGAGGAACAGAAAGAAATCATTGTGCCTTTAAGAAACGTGTCCTGGCTGCTGCCTTTCAGGCTGGTGATTTTGATCTTCAGAACACACTGTCTCAGAAGGATGCAGGAAACAGAGGCAAATGTCACGGTAAATAATATGTGAATTGTCCCTCGGCGCCCTGAGCACCAAGCTCAGACCCCAGGCATTTCCCTCTTACAATGCTCCAGAGGAACTTCTAAGACGGATGCAGCCGTATTTCAAGATGAATTGGGGAGTCTGTCTTTTCCTGCTGACTGAGTCCTTTCAGGCCATGACAAAACCAAGCAGAAGATGCCTTTGGGGACTCAGACTTGCTAGAGAAAGAAGGTATAATCAGATAACGTGACTCAGGAACACAATGGCAGGCATCTCTACACATCCACACATCCAGCTGGGTCTGCCCGGATTCTGCAAGTAGAAGTAACATAGCTAAGTTTGAGAAGAATTAAGAAAATTGTTTGAGGAGCCAGCATTATAGAGCTGCAGGTTAAGCCACCGTGTGTGAAACTGGCATCCCCATAGCGGATTGCTGGTTTGACTCCAATCCAGCTTCCTATAGATATGCCTGGGAAGGCGGTGGAAAATGCCTGAAGTACTTGGCACCCATGTAGAGTATCTTTCTCCTGGATTCAGCCTAGTCCAGAACTGGTGGTCACAGCATTTGAAGAGTGAATCAGTGGATGGAGGCTCTTTATGTCTCTGGCTGCCTCTTAATCAATCAACCAATCAATCATCAGTCTTAAAAGCAGAAAAAGGAAATTGTTTGAGACTTTAGATCAAGCTCCCCGGGTGCAGACATGGGATTCTGAACTTGGTATGGATGTTCCAGCACTTGTGTTTATTGAGAAAGTCTCAGTAAAAAACAAGAGTGAAGGATGCAGGATGGGGCAAGGAAAAGAGCTGAGCAAAGGCATATTTTTTTTTTCTGGAGCAGGCCTGATCACACAGATCTCTGGACCTTAAATTAAACCAAGGAGTTCACCCCATCTTCAGGCAAAGGATCAGATACTTTGAATCTACTCCAAAGGTAGGCATGCAGCACCTTCCTAGTAAAACAACTCCTCTAGGACAGAGAGCGCTTTTCAGAGTAGCGGACAGCCCAGAGCCATTTAGCACCCACTACTCACAGCAACTGGAGGGTAGCCACACTGGATGGATAAAGGGGATCTATACCAAGAAGTGGCAGCACCCACTGCATCTGCAGCAACTCCTCCTTTGGTTAATACATTCATATATTTTCTTGCTGTGTTGGCTAAAGGAGCCTAAAGGCAATAGTAACAGTAGCAACAAGCACACCTACCACCCTGACCCTGACATCTAATTCCATTCTGCAGAAAAATGAACTGGCAGTCCTGGAAAAAATTGCTGATTCTAAGACTGAGAACGGGAAGCACAAAAGATGATCCCTGGGGCATATTTTAATAGCAGAAATTAAGTGTTAAAAATAGAACAAACCAAACCAAAGCTTGCAGTGGTGGGGGTCTGACCCAAGAACACAAAAGCCAACTGAAAGAGCTCCCAAGGCTGGGGTACTTTGAGCATCAAAATAATCTCTCAAAATATGAAACAAATACACATGAGACCGTGTGTGTGTGTGTGTGTGTGTGTGTGTAATGTTTTAAGAAATTAAACCATAAAATAGATTGATTTCCCTAATAAAGGAATTCCAAATCATTCAGGTAGCTACCTCACACTCAGGCCCACTCCTTAAGGTATACTGTCCACAATGACTTCATTTTTAAAAGTGGAGTGTGAAAGGGGGAAAAGAATAAATTTGCAATAAAAAATCTGGTAATAACTGAGGTTATGAAGGTCAATATCAATAATGATAAGCAATGTTGATAGCATGTGCCCTTGACAGAATGTGATGAGCTGGCACTTTATCTCTGTAAAGTCAATCTTCCTTGCCAAAACCCGTAAACTCATTCTAACGATGAGAAAAAAAGGTTAGGCAAATTCCAGTTGAGGAATGTTCTACAAAGTACCTGACAAGTATCCTCAAAACTGTCGGGGTCAGCAAAAGCTAGGAAAGTCAGAGGAACTGTCACAGCCAAGGGAAGTCTACAGAGAGATGACAATTAAATGTAATGTGATATCCTGGATGGAATCTCGACACAGAAAAGGGATATTGGGTCAAAACTAAGGAAATATCAGTAGAGAATATAGTTAAAAATAGTCTATCAACATTGGTTCATTAATTATGACAAATTACTGTCAGAACTGGAAGAACTAAGTGTGGGATCTATGGGAACTCTTGGTACTATCATTTTTCCATAAATCTAACTATTCTAAAAATCAATTTATTAAAAAAAAAGTCTTAACATATTTTCAGCACCTCTCCCCTGCAGGTGAATCTGGTAGCTCTCTTGTTTAAATAGAAATCCTGCCAGACATTGTCAGTACCTCCACCTCCTTTTATCCAGTGGTGCTGTCCTCGCATCCTCTCAGCCGTTCATACCCATGGTCACACCCTGGCTGTTCTCACCACCACTGTGCAAAGCCTTCATCCCTCAGCCTGAACTCTCTCCTCCTCCCTTGGACATTCTTCCCCATCCTTCTTTAACAAGTCTTCATCCCTGGGTCATTATCGCCATGCTTTTTCCTTTAAGCTCATTTCACTGTCCCAAATATCACCATTACTCATGTCCCTATTTACTTGGCTTAATTTATAAATGTGGCTTTAATATTGTTTCCTTGGATATAGGAATATATGTTCAACTCTTGTTTCTCTTGATTGGATATATTCTCTTAGCAAAACTGCAACCAGAATTAAGTTTTGCTATGTATCAGTTCGTTTATGTACCTATTTACCTTAGCGCAGCTAGACTTTAATGTCAACAATGCCCTACTTTCTCAGGCAATTTCTTCTTCCCTTCTAGACAACTGCTTTGTTTTGCCCTCTCTTCTCAAGGCTTCAACTCAGCTTTCCTCATCCTTAATTTCAGCTGATAATGCAACTCTTGGTTTCAATGTGAAAGTAGAAGCATTCAGGAGAGAACTTTCACTAGCTGCTGCCATCACATAGACACACTTGCCTGCCTCTGTGTCTGTTTATTCTGTCTTCTCCTCTGCTACTGTGGAATGTTCAACCAGGTTTTCAGCTAATGCCAGATTTATGTACTATATGCGCCATCTCTATTTTTTTTTTTTTTTTTGACAGGCAGAGTGGACAGTGAGAGAGAGAGACAGAGAGAGAAAGGTCTTCCTTTGCCGTTGGTTCACCCTCCAATGGCCGCCGCTGCAGCCGGCGCACCGCACTGATCCGATGGCAGGAGCCAGGAGCCAGGTGCTTTTCCTGGTCTCCCATGGGGTGCAGGGCCCAAGCACCTGGGCCATCCTCCACTGCACTCCCTGGCCATAGTAGAGAGCTGGCCTGGAAGAGGGGCAACCGGGACAGAATCCGGCGCCCCGACCGGGACTAGAACCCGGTGTGCCGGCGCCGCAAGGTGGAGGATTAGCCTATTGAGCCACGGCGCCGGCTCGCCATCTCTACTTTTTCAAAAGCACCACTGTTGGAGTTCTTCTAACCTTCTCCTGATTCATTAGCTTTTTCTTAGCTGCTTGATTTTCCTTAGCAATATGCCAATATGTTACTTCCTCCTCTGAAAAACAAAACTCTCTTGATTAACTTCCCTCTCTAGCTACTGCCTCATCTGTTTCCCTCCCCTCTTTACAATCAAGTTCCATTCAATAATGACCTTTCTACATAGTGTAGGGTTAACCTTAAGAGACTAAAATTAACTGAAAATTGATATCAGTAAAAAATAAAGAAGGGAAAGGAAGGGAGGAGGGGAGGAAGAATCACCATGTTCCCAAATTTGTATTTATTAAATGTGTGAAGTTGTATTCCTTAAACAAAATAAAAAACAAATAATGACCAATACTCTACAGTTGCCCCTTTTTCATTCTCCCTTAACCCCACTCTAAAAAGGCTTTTCCCCCACTGCTCCATCAAGGTCAAACAGCTCTTGTCAATGTCTTAATGGACTCCATACTCCTAAACCCTAATATTTATCTTTGGTTAAGCACTACCTGATACCTCAGTCTTTCTTGAAATCCTTTGTTCATTTGGCTTCTAGGACTTCACACATTTAAAGTTGTTCTGTTTCACTGGCAGCTCCTTCTTAGCTTCTTGTGCTATTCCCTGTAGCTCTCTAGTATTTTAATAGTGGAGACTTCCAAGACTTCCAAGAATTAAAACTGATACCTCTTTATCCAGCTACACTTATATTTATGTGACATCATTCAGGTTTTGTTAAAAGGGACATTTGTATGCTAGTGATTCCCAATTTATATCTGTAGTTCTGTTGCTACGACAAAATGCCTGAGGTAAAAATATAAGAAGCCTTACATGGGTCAAAATTTTGGTGGCTATAAAACACAAACAACATGGCACTGGTGTGAAATGAGGGCCTGGTGGATGCCCTGACATGATGGGAGCATGTGTTTGAGAAGAGACAGAGATGCCACATGATGAGAGAGGAAGCAAGGGACTGGGGAAGGGTCAGCTTCACTCTTGTATGGCAATTTGCTTTTGCCAGAACTGATCCATTCTTACAAGACCTAACTCACTGCATGAGACCAGTATTACTCTTTCACAAGGGTGGACATGACCCAGTCACCTGACAGTAAGTCCTACCTTTTAAAGGTCCCTTGTGTTTGACTGCCATTACATTGGGGAACTGAGCTTCCAGCTCTTGACCTTTTGGGGACAAAGTGCATCTAAATAATAGCATTCCCTTTGGCAGAGGCAGTCCTATACCAGAGCTCAAGCCTTGGTAAGTAGAGAGCTGGCTGGATGATGAACTGCTCAGTGGCTCCTTCAGCAGATGTCTTTCTGCAGTGCACATATTACCCAACTGCACAAGTTACATTCACTGATTTCCTGCCATTCTTCCTGCATTCAATCTTCCTAATCACACTGACCACCTTGTTATTCCTTGGACACTAACAAGTATATTTGCACATCAGGAGCTGTTCTATGAACTCAAGTCTGTTTTTTTTCCAGGTAATTTTGTCTCCTTTAGGTCTTTGCTCAGTGCCACCTCATTCAGTGATGTCTTCTTATGCACTTTTATTTTCTCCATAGCACTTACCATCTAACTTATCATATACTCCACTTGTGATTTTCTTTCTTTATGTAATGGCCATATTTCTCTGCTGAAGGTGTGCTCCATGAGGGCAGGAAAGATTCATTCTGCTCTTGTTAATTGCTGTTTCCCTAGGAGTTAGAGCTCCACCTACTAAATAGTAGTCAGTAAAGTCTGAGAGTATATGAGAAAGAGCTTTTGTAACATAAAGAATATCTACTTCTTTCTCTGAGTCATTTCTCCCCCTTAAGTAAAATATATTTCTTCTATTTTAAGTTGTGCCTGAATATATTTGCTTGAGCTCTTCCAAATGCGTATGTCCTTACTGTCACAGACACCCATCAATCTCACTCAAATAATTCTCTTCCACCAAGGGAATCTCTTGATCAAACATACACACAGCATACTTAATTTGGAAAAAGTTTCTACTAAATAAATATTGTATTGTTAAACAATGGAGATAAATACATTTAACTTTTAAAGCTCAGGCAAACATGTATTTGTCAAAATTAACTGTTCAAAGACAGTAAGAAATATATGTAAAATGGTATTTAAGGATGATTTCAAACTAGCAAAGTAACCTTGGTGAATAATGAGTGCAATGGTTGTTTTTGTTGCTTTACAATTAAACATAAAGCAACCCAAATTGCCTTAATAGGCATTTAACTGAAATCCACTGGATTCAAAGACAAAAAGAAGTGTGTTTCTTCCTCACAGTATTACAATTTCTTCTTTGGCTGTAAAATGTTAAATAGAGAAATGTGAGCTCTATTATCTTTGGCAAACATCATTTTCTTTTTTTACTTTTCTGCCAAGTGACCGTAATGTCATTTTCATGGTGTCACCCCGGCCTTGCAAAGTTTAGCTTAACTTTATTGATCTCTTTATGTATTTACAACAAAACAAACATATTCTGTTTGTAGAAATAAGTCATCTGTTGCTCTTTGTTTGAGCTCAGCTGGGGAGTAGGAAGAGAGACTCAGTTTTGAAAAAGAACAACAGCACGGTTTGGGCAGCTGCAGGAATGGAGTCCAGGGCAGACAGCTGGACCAGTTACAGATCAGAATGTGAGCTGCTTTGGCCTCAAAGCAAGGCCTGCAAATGTCAGACCACTTCAGAAAATTCATGGAAAGTGGAACTAATATAGAAGTTTATTTTGGAGGAAACATTATAAAATCCAGGCATATGATGGGTCTTCAAAAAGTTTGTGGAAATTTATGTTGTGAAAAAAAACTACACGTGGATTTCAAAAGTCATCTTAAATTCCACTTTTGCATGAAGTTTTTGAAGTACCCTCCTACCAGAGAAGGGCCTATGAGATGGATGATGTGCTTGAAGATTGTGTTGAATGTCAGATTCATAGCATGTCCAAGTTGTGTCTAAACCCATTACTTTCCACAAGTTAGGATGGCAGTTTTAAAGCTATTTCTGGGTTTGAAAAAGTCACCACTATGAGCATGGTTCAATTCATATAGGAATAGGAACTATTACCTCAACATCTTTCCCAGAAAACAGTGATTCTATGCCTTGTACTAGTTATAAACATGCGTAATGGCAATGGAGTTCGTAAACATGCTTGCTTATTTATTTACTTTATTTACTACCCTTATTTGGGAGGCAGAGGGAAAGAGAGACAAAGAGGTGACTCACATCTGCTGGTTCACTCTCCAAATGCCCACAGTGGTCTGGACAGTGCTGGGACCAGAGCCAGGAGCCAGGAACTCAATCTAGGTCTTCCATAAGTGTGGCAGGAATCCAATTACTTGAGTTATCATTTGCTGCTTTCCAGGGTCTGCACTGGCAGGAAACTGAAATCAGAGCCAGAGCTGGGCATCAAATACAGGCACTCAGTGTGAGATGTGAGCATCCCAGCTGCCAAGCTGAATATCCACTCAAAACCTGCTGATTTGTGCTCACCGTGTGAAAAAATCAGTAAACTCAGGATGGTTGAATTATTAGTTGATATTTACTTAAGTGCTACCTTCTTTAAAGGCTTTTAGCATAATTCAATAATATGTCTTGATTCCATTTAAGCCAGAAAATATGCTAACTTTTTTAGGAGACATGTTTTTTCAAAGAACTGCGTACAGTTTAAACATCTGAAGTATCACTGTTCTTTATTAACTGTTCACCTCTGCCTTGTGTTAACCCACCATTCTAAGGAAATGCTAAAGCTATTTTTTTTTCTCTGTAACACAGAAACATCAACAAATCACTGCTGTACTTTTGTTACAAGTGCAGAAACTAGATAGAAGAATGTCCAACCAAAGATAAGCACAGAAAAATAAACAAAAACACAAACCTTTAGCGGATATCAACCTAGCTATGAAAGTGAGAAATTTGGCTGCTTTTTAAAGGCCCTTTCAGCTTCTGCCCAGATAATGGGTTTCACCAGGCATAACTCATCCCCTTTCCTGTATGCAGGGAAAGCTTGTTAATACAAATGTCACCGGACAGTGGGGATGGTGTTATCTTTTTCCCAAAGGTTTTTCTTTTCTTTTCTTTTTTTTTTTTTTGAGTGTAGAAAGTACACTATCTGACATCTCCTTGGAGACTTCATAATGATCCTTAGTGTATTGCAGTTTTTCAGCAGTCTCACAACACCTGTTTAATTTTAGTTAACCCCAGAACTGTAATATTTTCTTAACTAAGCAATTCCTTCCATAGAAGAAGCTCCTTGAATCCCTGTAAACCAGGGACAGATCACATAGGGGCATCCAAGACCCAAGCCTTTACCCATAATGCAATGAGAAACTGTTGGAAGGTTTTGGAAAGAGAAAAGACATGAATTATTGGAATTAAGAAGCTCACTTGGCTGTTGTGTAACACATGACACTGATGGGAAATGATGATTTTGGAGGCTAGTGCTATGCCACTGGTGAGCAAATGTCACTTATTTGAACCATGTGGTAAAGATGTAGATGATGAGCAGATCCCTTTTCAGGTAAATTGGAAGGAAGAGCTTTTGATACTTTCTGACAGATAGGATATGGGCTACAAAAGAAATGTCTCAATCTGCCCCAACCCCCACCCCAAGCAAACAGAAGATTCCATGGGGAGATTTGAGCATTGGGGTGAATCCTGACAATCATTTTACAGATGTTAACATTTAGTTGGCAGTGAGAGGTGCTCTACAGTAGGCCAGACCCTCTAAGGTCCCTCCTAGTGCAGTTGTCCTCAGCCCTACCTGCATATTAGAACAGCCTTGGAAGATTTAAAGGTCCCAATGCCCAGGGCCACCCTAACTAATGAAATAGTGAACCTCTGGAGAGGATCAAGACATTGGTGTTTTTAGAGTCTCACAGGTGATCCCCACCTATAATGAGGTTGAGACCAACTTGTTTGGTGGCACCTGTGGCTTCTGAGTTTGGACACTCCTGGAGCACTCTGAGTTATAAGGACAGGATGGGTTTGCTTCATGAACGGAAGGTAACTTAAAACAAGGCAGATCTTACTGTTAGGAAATACGTAATTCTGAGATTCACCCTGATTCATCTGGTACTCTATTTAACTTTTTAAAAATTTCTGGAAATGTCCAGGCTTCTTGCTTAAGGCACTTTGCTTCACTCATTCTTCACTTAAATTGAGCAACATTCATTGTGCCTGTGCATCCTGCTGGCTCAGAGCCTGAGCCTTTTCTGCTGGTCTTTGGAGATCTGTGACAATGATTCATTATTGACTTACCTGA